>NC_051186.1:104235954-104332643 GCF_013339695.2 Rhipicephalus sanguineus
CCGGTTGCCGTGTGCGTTGATTACAGCTGAAAATAAGCTGAAGAATGCGCGTTCCATTACGGTATTCTGTGCTCCTGCAACGCACGCCTTGTGTTGTTGAGCCGTTATAACTTAGCTGCACGAGATCGTCTCGTGACGACTTGCACTTGCCTTGTTCCGTAAAAGTGGGTCCGCTTTTAACATACTGGTCGTTCCACACCCTTTCTGTGGTGTAAATGCGCAAGGTCGCGGCTCGTAGCACCTAGATGTGTGCTGGATGCCCATTTGAAGCAATGCATTTGTGTGAATCACGCTATGGATACTGGTGTAACAGGAGTACACACATCAAACTTAACGGGAAGTCGCACAGCATGCATGTAGTGTGTGTGTTTCTTTTTGGACATTACATTTTTTTATAAACGTTGTGTGACAGTCAGGCTCCTGTCATTTTCGCTCATGAACTTGAAGTCGAGGCGGAAATACTTTGCCGCAAGCAAAATTACACTTACGCTGTTAATTAACAACTCGTTCATCCACTTTTAAATTATTTAGGGAGGTAGTTTATATTAAAAAGATATTGTGCGTGCCAAGTTGCGGCCTGCCGTTTTTTTTTTTTTTTTTGAAATCGCGAGAGTTGCACGTTATCCGAGATATTCAACTTCCAATTTTAAGGTTGATATCGAAACTGGCGCGGGACACGCAGCGTGTCTGAACTGCACGTGACAAGGAAGGGACGACATTTCAAGCAAAACTTGGTATGTGCTAAATTGTCATGCACCACAACTTTCTAATATAAAACAACTTCACTCAAGTCAGCAATTAAAAAGTAGGTAATGAGTGCTTGATATTTAGTGTCAGTTCAATTAAGCTTATTAACAATTACATGCTCTTTTTGTTGCTGTGTTTGTGTGATAAAAATTGGATCAGATATCTGACATGCCATTTCATATTTTCTTTGATGAACCATACACATTCTAATACAAATTCTTGTAACAGGGAATAGCACCATTGCAAAAGCTTCTTATCCCAAATGGTAAATGGTTTATTAGGCTGCGCTGGTGCATTGAAACACTACTTGATTGTGTTGTACTGTATAGTTCTTGTTTTCCTTTGTGCTTTGCTAAAGAAAGAGGAAATTGAAAGGGGGTTCTTATTTGCAAGGATGCACAACTAAGATCTAGCATTCAGTGAAACTGGTGACAATGCTGCTTTAGTTTATGAAGTATTAATAGAGAACGCAATTTCTGATATCTGTATACGTGTTTGCAGATCACAGTGAGGTTACTGGTTCTCAGGCGTGATTACAGCACTGAGAAATTGGACAAACTAAAAAAAAATGGAATAGATCAAGGGGCTCAGTTTTTTTGTTCGACAAAACCTGATGAAGCCAAGGCAGGTATAGGGGAGATTATTTGTAGTTTTAAAAGTAGTGTAGTAATTATGACATAAAGAGGAATTAATGTAGACAAAAATACAAACATTCTGCTGCCAGGCGGCCTGAACCTACAACAAAGTGTTGCATCTCATACTCCACCACTCTAGCTACGACATAGTCGTTCTCTCATCCACCCCACTGGGCACTTCTGTGTGTGTAATCCTGGCAGTGCCACACCAGCATTCGTAGTCATGCTGGTGTCGCATAGCCCGTGAAATCTACGAGCTGGTAGCTGATCAATAAACCGTCATGTGCTACCTGAGGGCATCAGTTTGCTGGCACGAGGCCCTCGCTATTAAAGAACAAAAGAAACGGGAGTGGATCAAGGGCTCATTAAATTGAACAGGCACTTCTAGTGCAAAAGGACCAGGTCTGCACATGAATGGACTTAGTACAGCAAGGATAGTTGTTTCAGAGAGAGGAAAATTGGGCATGTTGCTAAAGCGTGCCAAGATTTAATGAAAGTAAGAACAGCAGAGGGACAGAAAAACTGACACAGTGCTCAATCTTTTCTGTCCCGTCTGGCATTCTTGCTCTTTTACTGAATCTTAAGCTTTTTTGAAATCTCCACATTCATGATGTCATACAATAAATGGCTCATTGTCATCCATTCTGCAAATTGACCACACATATATTATTTTAATATTTTGGTGGGAGTGCTCCTGGAGTTTTCTTGTGTTCAAATTACCTATATGGCAAGCTGTATATCTCACCCTTTTGTAATACACAATTGTAGGAAAAATTCGACACCCAATGCAAATTACAATTATTTGCAGTGACCCACTACTACTCTAATGCTTGTTCTTATGCATCCTGGGCCTATTTTCGAGGACAATTTTGGTATATAATGATATGCCTGTGTTAAGCCATCATGCTTAATATTACTACTTCTGTACTGTAAGGACTCTGTGCGCAAGTTGACGGAACTTTTGTGTTATCTGTTATGCATGTATCCAGCATAGACAGCTGCTCAAGAGACAAGTGGTGGACAGCTTGCTGTGAAAGATGGAAGCATTCTTCCTGCAAGTCTAGACAAGGCCATATTAAATGGTATTTATTTGTTTCCATCACTACAAATCGACAGTTTAGACCTTTTCAATTGAGAGACTTATTGCTCCTATATTGTGAGCAACTCCAAGACAGGAAACAATATGTAATAGCAAGTGCATGTCATATACATGTTCCACTTGGCCATTCATGCTTGTGGCCACCTGCTTCTGGTAGGATGTGCTGAAAAAATATGTTGTCAGCTACCTGCACAGCGCCATAGCAGGATATCTCACTGTTTGAGGAAACTTGGGACATCTATGCGAGGCAGAATTAAATTGATTTTCAGAGTTTTATGATGAAGTAAAACTTGGTAAAACAAGTTGTAAGGTATGCATGCTTGTGTGTTAGAGTGCCGTCTTAGGCATTGTATTTGCCCTAACCAAATTGTGCCAATGAACTGGCAGCGGACTATGGCATTCAAGTATTATTCTTTACATTTATGTGTAAAACAGCAATAACGAAGAGCAAGACTGGTAGAGCACAGCCAGAGTGCTGACTACGAACTGAATGTTATTAGTAAAATCCAGCAATATATTGCAGTTTCGAAAAGTAATTTTCACAGAGGAAAGGAAAAAAGGGACACATGTGGTGTCTTATCATTGAGCAATGTTACTTCTGCTGCCATATCTATTAATGGTGTGCCGACTATCTTGTCACCAGATGAAGCAAATTTTTGCATGCACGCTCCTTGTACTGTAATGCTCAGTGACTTCCATATTCTTTTTTACATTGTTTGGCCCTGCCACGGTGGTCTAGTGGTTATGGCGCCCGACTGCTGGCCCGAAGTTTGCGGGATCGAATCCCGGTCGCGGCGGCTGCATTTTCGATGGAGGCGAAAATGTTTGAGGCCCGTGTACTTAGATTTAGGTGCACGTTAAAGAACCCCAGGTGTTCGAAATTTCCGGAGTCCTCCACTACGGCGTCTCTCATAATCATATCGTGGTTTTGGGTCGTTAAACCCCGGATATTATGACATTTTTTGCGCGTTCCATAGCTTGGGCGTTAACATTGTCCCGTCTGCTGTTTAAAACTTCACTACAAGCTAATAGGATATTGTATTCCAGATGAGTTATTCGATGTCCTGTGTGATTGGTGGTCCCCTTATATTTGCATGTGATGTTTCGTGCTTGTTTGCCAGTAAGCACCTAGCCCATTTATAACACGCCATCAATCAACTTCGCCGCTAAGTTAGGGAAAACGTGTTTAACTTTTTTCAACATGCTGACTAAATCAAACAGCTCTGAATAGGCGTTTGATGTCTGCTATTTTTCGCTTCTTACAAACTGTGACATGTACCTTAGAATACCACTGTGAAACTGTTCAACTCTTTCGTGATTTCTACTTCAAAAGGAGCATTTGGCTGTCGTAGACTGCTTGTCAGTAAGTGTGGGTTTATAGTTATAAAAAAAATAATATTCTTACAAGTATATCCCACAGTGAATATGCCACTTTTGAAACAGAACATTTCTGATAGCTGTTGTGTTCTGCAGGCTTTAGTCTAACCAGCTTGCATAACTGCAGTAAACCCAAAGTAAAATGGTGTTCTGAAGTTTGAAAACACACTTCATTGGTCAGCCGTGTTAACATTTGTTTGTAGAGAAGCCTATGAAGAGTAATTATGACATACAAAATGCACTTAACAGCATATCAGCTTGTACGATGCAAATTAAATTGAAGCGACTTAATTCTTGTGGCGTGGTGGAATTTTGTTTAGGAGCAATGAAAATATGCTACACGATACGAACTTCCAAAAGCTGTTTGCATCTCACTTGGGTAAACAGACAAAATTACTTCAAAATGTCTCGTAGTTTTTGTAAGTTTTCTTAGTAAACATATTGTTACTCAGTAGGCAAAGTTAAATAAGAGAGTTGGGCTAGTTTGTGTGATTGCTTTAGCTGTGACATATCTCCTAACGCCTATGCTGAACAGGAAAATGAAGAGTGAAGGGGCAGAGGCAGCTCAATCTTTTTGGCAGCTCAACTGCCAGAGAGCACTAGGCTTCAGCTGACGAAATTGAAAATCAGACATGCAAGGAAGTCACTTTACGTGCAAGCAAATCCACTGAGCAATGCACTCTATTTATTTGACTGTTAAAACTAAAAACCTAACTCGTGTTTTTAACTAGATATGTGGGCTCTGACTGCTCTCTAGACAGACAGGCAGTAAGACTGCTGCATTTTCATGGCTGGTGATAAATATGTAAGTGTGCCATTTTTGAACTCGTTGGGCAAGAAGTGGCATGTCTTAAGAAGCTTACCAACAATGACTTCTGTCGCCAGTGAAATTTGTTTGCTGGCCTGCTTGAATGTTATTTCTGGCACACTTGTTGGATCATTTGTTTGTCTATTGGGGATATTCTGGGTTTGTGAATGAATTTCAGCAGTTGAAGGCAAGAGCTCTGTCCTGTCTCTCCTCGTATGTTTGTTATATGTCTAGCTGGAAATTATGCTGCAGCCAAAGTGGTAAAGTATGGTTCACACCTTTGACATAGAAGGTGTTCATAAAGCTCTGGCACAGCGTGCTTTTCGTTCTTGCCCTCTTTTGCATTTTTACTGGGGAACGCAATGTGCTGGTCATGCACTGCAGTTCTACCCATACAGAACTAATCAAATAATTTCATCGTGACGTGTGCAAAGTTCGTTATATTTTTCTCGTGGAACTTTTAGTTATAAGTGTCCTGTCCTTCTGTCGCAGGCTTCATCTGTCACAAATCGCTGGCGACGAATGTAAAGAACACCTTGGCCCCACTTCTGTCGAGGGAACCGAAGTTGCCTGAACAGATGAAGAGCGGTGGTGCTACCAATAGTGAACGACTGTGATTTTATAATGTGCAAGTGTACGAACAATCGCGTTACGCTAATTTAACATTAATTGCATTCACTAGTCAAGTGTTGCAATATTGTAATGTGTAAGTTTATGTGCAGTTGCATTAAGTGAGCGCTCAATCAAGCTTCAAGTTTGCAATCCCATATTTTGGTGGTATTCATAGGGCGCACATTCCACTTTAAATTGTGATCTGCTCCTTTACTGAGGGTGCATGCAGGTCCTTGAAACGATTGAAAACCCTTGAAAAAGTAAAAGTACATTTTTAAAGCCCTGAAACCCTTGAAAACCTTTGGAACTTCTTAGCATATAGTGGCCAATATTGACAATACTAATTTCTTTCTGTGTTCTGTAAACATTTGTCTAGCAAACTGAGGGAACATGTCGTGCTCAATGATGATTCCGCTACTGTGTTTACCTTGCTTGCATCACTGCTTGACCGATCATTCATTTCGTTTCCGCAACTGTCGGTCCGCCTTCTCCCCCTTTCTCTTGATTTGGCTCCTTGGGACTCGACTTCACTTCCAGCGCCTAGCTTCTCTTCTTCTATAGCAAGCTCACTACGTGTGAAAGATCTTCTAGCTCAACAAACATCCACTGTCCTATAATGCAGGCAAAATGTGAAAAAAAGTTGATGCTTCGTGCTAGAAACCAAGTACTTCTGACTAAAGCTGATGGCATTGCTGCTCAGGCTTAATGATTGACTCCCATGTAGTGATTGTTATTGCTCTTTTGTGTAGGCAAGAACCTTGACTTTATATGTAGAGGATATTTGCTAAGTTGATTGCTCTACTGGCATAAATCCAATTCGCACTTGACTCAATTGTTATCAAAGCCCAAAAACAGGAGAAGCATGATGACTGCATGGAGTCAAAAATGTATTCAACGATCAAATTGTAAAAATTGGGGATAAAATTTTGAAGCAGTCATTACTATTTTGTTTAGCAGGTCAGTATTTGGAAAAAGTAGAAGCGTCGTACATCACCGTCATAAAACTGAACAGTTTCTCAATGCCTGAAAAAGTGAGACGGGGGAACTGAACAAGATTACTTATCTAATATAAAAGATGTCCCAGCAGCTGCATCAATGCTGTGAATTTTGTGCACAGCAGGAAGCTAATATGATCAGGTAGAGTATCGGACGCATTATCTCAAGGTTGTAGATTTGGTCCCTATCAGCAGCAAGTTGATTTTTCATCCTCTTTAATTCCTTTCCATTTATGTCATAATTACTACTCTACAGTTAAAGCCTACGAATTATGTGCTTTATACTTTCCTTGGCTTCATTGTCTCTAGGTTCTCACTTGGCTGAATCCCATTTTTTACTTCAAATGCTTAAAGCTGCCCGTATTGTTTTGGAAACTTTGTTAGAGCAGAAAATTGATACTTGTGATGCTGCCTTCCATCCTCCAAGAACCTTCTATAGGAATCCTTGAAGATCCTTGAATTTGGGCTTTGAAACCAGTATGAGCCCTGTTCACTCCTTCAGCACATTTCTTCCCGTAGTGTGTGTGCCTTGTCAGCAGTGTTTATGTGCTTTTTTACCTTCTGGTACCTGTAGTTGTCTAAAATTTATTAGAGTGGTGCTTTACATAGTGTTTAACTTATTTTGTCAACTTGGATGCAGTTTGCACATTACAGTGGGAAGTTCTCGCTATGCCAAACCACAAATACTTAGGAACTTGAACAAAAGTTGTTGCTTAAAAATAAATATTTTACTTAGAAAACTGTTCTCTTCTTTCTTCCCAAGTTACACGGAAACTCGGCTAGTGTCTATTAAAACAAGCTGATAGAGAAGAACAGAAGTTCATGGCAGCGTTAATGTGTTGATGCTTGGCATGTGCCTTGGTGTCGCCAACCTCGGGTGCAAGTATAAGTGTCGTTTACTCACATGTGTTTGCACCCTGCAAACACTACCTGACTGGACAAAGGGAGCCATGTACACTGCTAAAATATGACCTGTGTGAATATCTGTTGGTAGAGGAGACTGGTATATAGCTTTGGCTGTGATAGAGTTCGAGATATAATACAGATTTGAGTAAGTTTTAAACATTACCTCCTTTGCTGCACCTTACAGCGTGTGAAAAACAAGCAGTGTATTCATAAACGATGATGTTAAAGGTTTTATTCCAGCTGGCAGCAATCTGAAGCTATGTCGCGTAATTGAGATTATTGTTGCTTTGAAAGAATGGGCAAATGAAAATGTAGGCACTTATGTACTGCAGGCCCAAGGTGACCTAGCTAGGCCTGCAGTACACATGTACTTACATTTACATTTGGCCATTTTCCCAAAACAAGAATGATCTCAGTCAGGCTATGTGAAAACCCTATCAACAATGCTTCAATTTGACGTTCACCGTTTTTTCAACGATAAATCAATATCGATTTCCTTAATGGTCGTTCAATTGAAAGTCGTGGGCCAATTTTCAATACTGGTCAACAGCTAGCTCAACGAAATTTCACTTGATCCACAACGTATTTTCAATTGACGTTTCTTTTCCTCTCAATGATAAATCAATGTTGATTTGCCTAATGGTCTTTCAATTGAAAGTCGCGGGCCAATTTTCAATACTGGTCAATAGCTTGCTCAACGGTTTTTCTATTGATCCACAATGTATTTTCAATTGACGTTTCTTTTCCTCTCAACGATATATCGATGTTGACTTACATAATGGTCTTTCAATTGAAAGTCGCGGGCCAATTTTCAATACTGGTCAACAGTTTTCTCAACAGTTTTTCTATTGATCCGCAATGTATTTTCAGTGCCATCTGTTGACATTGCTCAATAACTTCTCTATGGTTTTTCAATGAGAATTTTTGTAAGGGTGGGCCGACTCGTTCGGGTGTAGGGCAACGCCCTTAAAGAGCCCCTAAACCACCCAGATGTCGAAATTTAGTTGTGGCGCGACAGTTGTGCACGAGTCTACAACGAACACGTAGCCGTGAGAATTTCTGGAAACGGTGCCGTAATAGCGGAGTTACACGCGTTTGATGATCGAAACGCTGCGATCGCTCGTTTCACTCTTCCCTTTGCTACCCACCGATTGTCGGCTGGTCTCCTCTCCCAAAGCCGCTTTGCCATCCTCGAGAGTGCCCCTCCCAATCTCACGTGACATACCGCCATCACTGACGCCCTCTTCGAAACAGCGGATACTTCCGGTTGCCGCGACTTCGTGAACTCCGTGCTCCTCGGCTAACCGCTATTGTTGCCTTGCCGGCCCGTGCTCGTACGAATTGTGCCGGTATGGGCCCTGTGTTGCGCGCACGCCTTCAAAGGATCGCCAACATGATAGACCCGTACTGTGACACGGGTCGCGTCTTTTCGTTTTTCCAGTCGGCGTTTTTGCAGCCAAGCACTGATGCGTGAAAGCCATCGCAAAACACTGTCGGATTCAGTCCGCACAGCTTATCGGCCCGCGAGGCGTGCCTGTGCTGGTACGCCAGCGATATGGCTGTTGCATTATGGGCCGCACTTGCCGATTCGCAAGCGCGCACACGCAGGCAACACGACGAAGAACAGCAAAGCGCGCGGGCGGCTGCTTAAAGACTAACCGAAAGTCGTAGGTGTGTTCGACCAATCGCAGCATCGCTTGCATACCGCATCACACTCAACACGCTGACGTCGCACACGTCACTAGGCAGACGAGAAGGGCCCGAAGAGGATAAGAAATTCTTTCTTGGAATTTGTGGCGCGCCCGCGGCTTGTAGCGCTGCCCCGTGTGGCATCGTTGATCGTGACGGCATTCTGCACACGATGCTCGTGTTTACTTGAAATGTTTGAAAAAACTATCGGTGGTTTATGTGCCCTTTGACTGAGCCCACATGCGTAGGGAGCCAGTATATGATGTGAGGGATGGTCCCATCGCTGGTGGAGCTGTCCTGGCCGCCTGTGTTGATATGCGGCCCTTTTCGAAGTCTCTCACTGCCGCCTTCTAGTCGTTGTAAACCTCTTCACACCGACCGATTTAGTAGAGCGAGTGCGATGGCCACTTGGACGGCGATCTGTGGGTTCGTTGTGCGTACCGTAGCGCATTTCGTAGTGGAGCCGGTCTGCTCGAAGACCACCGCTTTAACCTTTTTGCCGTCTCGACATGCTGCAGCGTCGACGAAACTTGCACTTGTACCACCCTTTTTCAGCTGCTTCAGTAGTGTCGTCGCCATCGCTTGACGACGTCCCGCAATGTAAACGGGGTGAGTGTTGCGGGAGATTGGGCTTACAGTGGCGTTTTGCTGTGCATTTTTCGATATACGCTTTCCATTTGTTTCCACCTGCATTGGGTTGAAACCCAGTTTGTCAAGTGTGCGCCAATCGGCCGTCGTTCTGGAATATCTAGCCAGCTGAGAGCATTGCTGCGTTTACGCTATCTCGGCCGCAGAGTTGTGCACACCGCGCTCGAGTAGGTTCTTGGTGTGTGTGCGTACGGGAAGCCGAATGCTTTCTTGACAATCTTCCTGATAACGTCGAGCTTGTCCCATTCCGATCTGTGCCAGTCGTGCATGGCACTTGTATAGGTGAAGTGGCAGAGCACGATCGCATTGATGAGCCTTAACAAATTAAGGCCTCTGTGTCTCACAGTGATCCTTTTGACGAGTCCAAAAGCGTTGTCAACCTTGGCGACAATCTTCCGCACGCCGCCCTTCGCATCGATAAACATGCCCAGGACCGTAATGGTGTCTACCCACGGGACTTCGTCCCCATCGCTGGGGTAAATGTGTATGCCACTTTCTTCCCTTGGGTCAGAAGCGTCGTTCCTTTCTGTAGAGCAGGAGCTCAGACTTCGCAGGTGACAGAGTCCCGTTGGGCGAAGGTACGATTCGACCTCGACGACTGCCTCTTGCATCTTGTACCCGGCCTTCGCTGCCACCGACGCACCATATAGTGATGTCCTCGGCGTATGTGGTATGCTTGATGGCGTCCACGCAAACCAGTCTTTTGGACAGTCACGGCGATATTCACCAGCACTAGTAAAATAATCACAGGTCCCTGGGGCGTGCCTCAATGTCCGAGCGGTACGTCTTCGCGGAAGTTCCCGATACGCAGTTTCGATTTTCTCCCAGACATGAAGGACCTGATGTAGATGTATAGCCTGCGCCCAATCTTGAGGTTCGCCACCATCTCGATGATGAATTCGTGCTTGATGTTGTCAAAGGCTTTCTCCAGGTCTAAGCCAAGAAGAGCCTTGGTACCTCAGTAGTAACCGTCGATGACTTGGTGCTTATTCAGCATCATTGCGTCCAGCGTTGAAAGATCGGAGCGAAAACCGATCATATTTTGCGTACAAATGTCGTTTCCCTCCAGGTAGTCGTTAAGTCTGTTGAGGATCGCGTGATCTGCCACCTTACCCACATATGACGCGAGGGAGATGGGGCGACGGTCCTTGACGCTAGGCGACATTCCTGGCTTGTGCATCAGCAGGTGTCGGCTAGCTTCCATTCCTCAGGGGCGTTACCCATTTTCCATGCCTCGTGAAAACAGTTACACGTTCTATGGAAGCGTCGTCGAGGTTTCTAACGGTTTTGTTCGCGATCCTGTCCGGCCCTCGAGCCGACTTGCGATTCAGCGTTTTAATTCCTCGCCTAATTTCGATCCCTGAAAATTCTTCGTCTAGTTCTGGTGGAAGGGGCCGTCATAGTCCATAAACACGCTGTCTTCGCCCCCTCGTTCGACCGGTAGGTACTTGGATACTAACCGGGCAACGAGATCTTGTACAGTCTGTTCTTTGGTGGCCTCATATAGGGCACGGGATAAGGTGTGTCTCTGGCTGGTGTTAGTGCTGTGCTCGTCCAACGGTGCTTCAGAAGGTACCAGGACATGCCGTTCCTCATTTGCCCGTCGACGGACTCAGAGCGCGTCCCACTGCTGATTGTGCAATGTTATTGCAATGTTGCTCTATATCGTTGTAAAACTTTGATATCTTCTGCCGCAGCCTACGGTTGTGCCTCTGATCCTTCCATCGATGGAATGGGGCTTCCTTGGCTTCCAGCAGCTGGGCAAGCCCACTGCCCATCTTCTCCACATTGAGGTCTGATTTACGTTCTTGGTGGCGGCGGCAGTATATTTGCGGATACCCTCACACCATTCCTCTCAATTGTCGGGAGCACCGTGCCTCGATGTTGCGAAAAAGATCCCAGTCAGTCACCGTGAACTCTCGAACTCTGCTACGCTCCACCACTATACAGGTCTCCAGTACGTAGTGGTGGCTGCCAAATTCGACGGCGGTGTTGGTCCATTTAGTCTTTTCAACATTCTTGACGAAAGCGAGATCTGGCGTCGTATCCCTGGTTGCCGAATTGCCTATCGGCGTAGAGAAAGCCTTATCGGTAATTAAGGTTAGGTCTAGTTCGTTGGCACCCTGCCAAAGGTCCCGAACCTTGCTTGTCTCATACACGTATCCCCATAAGCCTTGTGCGGCATTTAAGTCACCGACTATGACGAGGGGCCGTGCACCGGCAATTTCGCTGCCTCCTCGAGCAACGTCTTGAGCGGCAGACGCCTGTGCTTGGGATTACTGTAAACGCTCGGCACAAAGACGCTGTTTTCGCGTTGGTTGCGCCACGGTGTGTCAAGTAGGATGTCCACCATTGCATGTTTGACATTTCAGCTCACCAGCTTCAGGTCGTGGGAGAGGTGTGTTAGCTTCTTATTTATAAGTGTGCAGTGCAGACACCTCGTCCTCCTGGCTGCCCAGGGACTGCCCGGTTGTTGTCGAGGGACGCTGCAGAGGCTAGAGTCTCTTTAAGTGCTGTAATTTGATGTTTAACCGTTATTGTTCTAAAGTACTCCTGCAGCAGTGTCCTTTTACCAGCATATCCCCTGCAGTTCCTGTACCAAATGCAGACGTTATCTTTATCGTTGTCCATTAGAGATTCTGCTTTCATCTCTGCTCTGGAAATTTGGCGCGGCTCGAAGACTATCTATCTGTGCCTGACCCTTGGACTCTTGGTCTATCGACGGGTGCAGGCATGGCCATTTTTACGGTGTATAATAACCGGCTTCACCATGTGAATGCTTAGTTGGACCGGAAATGTTAGTGGAGCCGGTGTTTCGACAAATGGACTTGCCTTCGTCAAGGCAACTGCCTTCCTGAGCAGCGTCTATATGTATGCATTGCTTACTGTCCCCCGGAAACAGTAGTGGAAGAGTAGAGAAAGTATTTGCACACAAGCTTCTTCTTTCCCTCCTCCACTCTTGTGGGCGGGAGAGGGCGAGCGCAATGCGCACAAACTCGCTGCTAAGAAAAATAGGCCCTGCCTTGACGAAGGCAAGTCTATTTGCCTGCTGCTTTGATGAAGTCACGAATCAGCCCTGGAACTTGGTCCGAAAGCCCATCCTGCGGAGAGCTGACAGGGCACTGAACAGCTCAGCTAAATCTTCCTTTCTTGCGCGGCAAGGACAGTGTAGAAGCGTTGCCAAATTACAATTTTTTCGAGTGCGATCTCTTCATGCCGAAGCCCTTCCTCACTCTCTTTGGCGACCGAGAACCGGCTGTTCGACGCCGGACAACATAGAGCTTGCTATTGGTAATAGCGCAGATAATAAAGAGCGACGTTTGCATGAGATTCATCCTTACCACGGGGTGCCAACGCGTACCGACGCCACGCTAGATATAGTGGCTAACACTACACAATAGCCACACTTGCGCGAGGAGGAATCACAACGGGAGAAAGCTGTCGCGTTTCAACACGCGTTCTCAAGGTGATGACGCGCGCTGACGTAACTTTTCTCCCCTGTGCACCTTTCAGCGCTCTCGTCTCAACGAGAGAAGAGTGCAACCGCTTAAACCGTGGGAGAAAACCTGTAACTCCGCTCGTTCTTGAAAAAATTGAGAAACTTTAGCGACAATTCATTTGTGAGGCAATAAACTCAGCTTCAAAGGTTGTTCAATGGCTAACTTAATAAATGGTTTAGGACCCTTTTAAAGCAGCGTCTTGTTCTTTCAAGGCAGTTCAAACATAATTTTTTTTCTGAAAAGGCTCTGTGTTGAAAGCCGTGATTAAGGAAAACATAAACTAAAGTGGTTACAGGGCCAACGTCCCAGCATTTCTGGACACAAGCATCCACTTGATTCACTAATATTTCGATCATCCTTTCTCTCCCTACGCCGCGAACAGCAGCTCACGCTCAAAGACCTGCTGCAAGTGTCTCCCAAGAAAGAGAAACTGAGCGAAACCCGCTCGTTGTTTGACCGAAGAGCATGTGTAGGAGCAGCTGCAATCATGGCAGTTATTCTTGCAGTGGTACTGTTCGCCTTGTACCAGGGACAGAAGACAGATGGCGAAGTGGTTGAATTGTGCGGCACGCCAGACTGTATCGAGCACGTCCACACGCTGGGCATCGACACCGGCCGCAATCTATCTCCCTGCCAACGATTCGGTTCCTTCGTGTGCTCTGGCTGGTCGAATGACTTTCGGCACGTCAATGGCTCGGTCACGCAGCAATCCATTCTTCAATGGATCGCCACCGTTAATGAGTTGAGCCTCGGCGAGTACGACGTGCAGGCGGTGATCAACAGGCCGCTCAGCATGATACGCCAGTGCATGTCGCGCAGCGTTCGTGAAGAGGACACCGTAAAAATGCTGACGACCTTCGTACGTGGACGAAGCTTCGCCTGGCCCACCCCTGCCGAACCGGAGAAAGTCGTCGACTACGGCAGAGCCCTGGAAGTCATCCTGGAACTATCCGTCGTGTGGGCGCTACCGCTGTGGTTCCACGTCCACTTGCTCCCGGCGGCACCTTCGGCGCGCCTTCAGCGAGATCGAGCCGTCTTGCTAACACCGTCCACGCCGCCGGTTCTCGGACGTTTCACGCACGAGACGATATCCAAGTACCAGGACGGCTATTCCATGTACGCGTATTGTTTAATGGAAACGGTATTCGCGCTCAGACCTCCTTCGGAGTCCTTCAAGGCCTTCGTGACGACAAGAAGTAGCGCAGTGCAGGAGCAGATATTTCACAAGCTGACCTCTGCGATCGACAGTCGCCTCCCTCAGCCAAAGCTCGTGGAGATCAGAAGCATGCCGAAGCTGGTGAGAAATCTGAGCGCGAAGGACTGGGTGAGAGCGCTTCGATCCGTATATGGCACACGTGCGCCGGACATCACCGAGAACGACCTCATCTTGGCTACGAACGGCGGGCTGATCGAAGCCGTAGACTCTATATTTCTCTCGAACACCGCCCAAGACATCTTCTTCCATACTATCTGGTGGCTTGTGGAAGCTTTCGGCACCACCATCATCAATGAGCTGCGGTTGTCCGTGAACAACATTCCGGAAGGTGCGCACTTTCAGCGTCTCATATGCTTCTACCATGTGGACACGACCTACAACGTTCTTCTGGCATCCATCAACAAGGCGATGCTATCGACGAATGCACGACTCGTCATCACCAGCCGGCTGGACAACATCAGATCTGTCGTGGTCGAGAAACTCCGTGCGTATTCCAAGCTGAATGCTGGCACGAAACAAGCGCTCTCGTCAGTTGTGGAAGGTATGTCTACTGTCATCTGGCCCGAAGACGACTTTGGAAGACCGGGCGGCTTCGAGCAGTACTTCGGCAAGCCGTACAACGGGAGCGACGGTGGATTTTTCGCCGCCTGGGAATGGAGCGGCTTGCATGCGTACAACCGAGACAATAAAGCAGCAGTGGACATCGCGGACTATGTCGCTACTTCGAAAGTCTTCGTGTTTTCTGGGGAGACTCTGACCAGCTACAATCCCGTGCTTAACGTGATTTCCGTCTCCGTGGCCGCCCTTAGACCTCCGTTTTACTACGGCGAGGCGACGAGCGCGATGTTCTACAGCGGCCTCGGCTTTATCTACGCGGAAGGAATCTTGATGGCTGTCGACATGATTGCGCACCTTTTGAACGGAGGCACTGTGATGGCGTCATCGGAATCTGCAGTCACGTGAGAGTTTTGGAACGCATCGTGGTGTTCCGTTGTCCGGGAGGCCGAGATAACGTTTCCGGGGCTGCCCGCGTTGGATGTCGCCTACGCGTCGTACCTGCGCTTTAGGGACGAGGCCTCCGACCTTCGCCTGAAAGGTTTACGCGAATACAGTCCCACGCAGGTGTTTTTTGCCACTTTTTGCCACTGCAAATGTTGGACGGACACCTTCAAGAGGAAGTATTCTAGGATGTGCACTGACGCGACGAGAAATTTCGTTCCCTTCGCAGAGGCGTTTTCCTGCCCCATCGACGCGACGGCCGAAAACTGCGCGTACGTCTGAAGCGCACATTTGTGCCTGCGTTTGCAAGAGGCGAGATTTTTCTGGACTGCGACGTACTCGCTCATAGATGGGTGACTTCGCCGTCTTGTCTTACGTGATGTAGAGAGGCTCTGTTTAATCGTATGCTGTTTATTTATGCTCTTATTGATTCATGTTCTGAGTTTCGAACTCCATATGTTTACTAAAATGCCCAAGTGGAGTATTTTATCTTGTTTATATCTTTCGTCTGGGAAACAGCACATTGTGTTTCGTTATTTTTCATGTGCTAAAGTTATCGTTTTTAAGAAGGCTGCCTCAATTATGCCACTGCTTGGTTGCCATTTGTGTGAAGTTCAAAAGAGATCTGCTTCAAGTTTAGCAGCAGAGAACCCAGTTCAGTGTACTCCTACGAGGTGCCCGCTGGCGAGACACAATTGTTGTCTCAGTTGTGTTGCTTACAGTTTTTAGGCTGGAGGCTATATTGACATTAGCGTGTTCTAACTTGCGTTATATGTTTAGATCGTGCCGGGACAGAAAGCATGTTATATTTATAGCAAATGCTTCAGGAATAGCCAGAACTTCAGGAGTTGCGTGATTGCTGATGTGCTGCGGGAGATCTTTTTTCGTGCTTAATACGTGCAGATCATCTGAAATGTGTTGCGGGAGTTGCTCATCGACGGTTCGTTCACATTGACACTGTCGCTAGATATTCGATAAGTGAGTATGAGGAAGAGATTGCCGTTGCCGCAGTAGGTTCATTGGCGATCGCTGAATACAGCATGTCGACAGAGTAACTGGTCGCTGCGTGCCGTTTTAGTGCTAATAAATAGATGTATATTGCGCAGCTGTTTCTTCGTGTCTTTCAGGGTAAAGGTTACTATAGATTGTTGATTAATAGCGTGCTAAAAGGCAGCCGCACGGAACAATTAAGCGTCTATTTAACGACGCAATGCCGCTCGCGCATGCCGAGTACTGCAGTCATGTGCGCAATGAATAGAAGAGAGTACTCGAAGAAAAAACTCGACAGGAAAACACGGTCATGAATGACGGGACGAGTGTCCATGTCCGTGTTTCATGTCCGTGTCCATGTCGTGTCCTTCATGTACATGTTTTGCAGTCGTCTTTCATAACTACTTACTAAGTAGCCGAGGAGCGCGTTTTAGCCAACTACACACAAAGCCAGCGAGTCGCCGATATTGCGCACTGTAACACCGTTTCGTAGCGATTCGGCGCCTTCTACGCAAATAAAAAAAGTTAGTGCTAAAGCTTGCACTAAGCCCCACAAAGCTTATACACAGCGAAGCTGATCGGTGCCATGCTTATTTATTGCTGTAACATAGCATCCTATATATAAAAATACCGATGTTGAATTGGGCTTCTGGCAGAACTTCGCTGTAACGAGGTTGAACTTGTATGTAGCGAGGTTGAACTTGACGCATGGCTCCGATCAGCTTAACTGTGTATGAGCTTTGCGCAGGTTAGTGCAAGCTTGAAGACTTCAAGCTTGCACTAAGCCGCGCAAAGCTCATGCAGAGCGAAGCTGATTGGTCTCATGCTTATTTATTGCTGTAACGAGGTTTAACCTGTGATGCCAATTTAGCGGATTTCCCGCTAAGTCTGGCGGATTTTATTTTATTTTGACGGGAAAAAAATCAGTCTAGGGTCTAGCGGATTTTCTGACGGGCCATTTTTGTACATAGCGGGCTTCCGGCAGATACCTCACGCAGTGGACCGATTCAAAATCGCCCTGCAAGAAACCATTTCCGTGTTCTCTAAAAATGCGGTAATTGTTTAACTTCAGAGGCTCCTGTTCACTTGCTCCGCCTATCTCAGACAAACAAATCCGTGAGGTTTCAAAGCGGCGATCGCTAAGTAATAAATAACGGACGAGCTGCGATGCACCAATCTGTTAGGGTGCCTTGATGCGCGTTTTGTCCGCTTTAGGGTGAGGACATCTGCGGCGTCTACTGCGGCGCGGCTGCCATACTTGAGCCCACGGCGTGTCACCGGCGTCTCACCTCTCTACGGCAGCTGCGCTGAGAGGCACGAGACGCGGGGCAAAAAATGGCGTCGTGGTGGCATCAGCCCCTTCAAAGAATGGCGACACCCTAAGGGGGGCGCACACATCGAGGCACGCACGCTGTGGACTCTGCGCGCCCCCTGCCGCTTGCCGTGCAAACAGTGAGTCCGCTATCGTGCAGGGAGCGGGCTAGAGTGCCTCGATGCGCGCGCCCCCGCTTAGAGTGGTGTCAGCTTTTGAAAGGGCAGATGCCGCCTCCTCGGCCTTGGCGGCAGCGTGGCCGCCATTTTGAATCCCCCGCCCGGTCACTTGTGCGTGGCGCTCGTGCTGTTTTGGGGTCGGTGCTCGTTTCCCTCCAGTTTTATGCGCTCGCTACCGTCACCATGGCCGGGTGTTGCTTGCCGCAGGGCACCAATCATTCCAGAAACGCTAGGAGCTGTATCGTTTTAGAAGATACGAGGTTTCTTTGGACAGTAAAAATCAAACGTGACAAGCGGCATCCGAAGAACACATTATGCACTTGCAGTGTACGTTTCCGGACGGTTTTTCGAATGCACATGCAAGAATAATTCTGCCGGTGTTAACCTTGCGTAATAAATGGACACACTGATATCAGCTACATGCTCAAAATGCTTTGGTTCACGTGTGCATGAATCTTGCATTTTACTTCGCAAACATTCTTTACTGCACTTGGTTGGTCCTTTATCTGCCTTTGATTTTTGCTTTCGCTATTTTTGTGATTTGAAATGTATCATGGAATATATTATGTGTGGTTGTCTGCAGATCAGATCCTTCTTTTTTCCTAATAATAATTATTTGTGAGAATTTACGTCCCAAGAACCCCGATATGATTTTGAGAGGCACCGTATATAGTGGAAGGCTCCTGAAATTTTGACCATCTCTTGTTCTTTAAAGGGGAACTCCGGTGCATTTTGACCATATTGAGATAATGCCGTTTTCAAATAGTAATAACAGTTTTGTAACAGCTAGTGTGGTTCATTTTGCGGAGAGACTCGTCAATAATTTTAAATTAGCAATAAACAATGCGTCAAAACCGAAACCGAAATCGGGAGCGGCTTCAGCTGGGTAGACCAGGTAGACGATGACGTCACGAAGTGATTCTTCTACCGCGCGGAAAGCAACACACCTGCGTCCACCTATCGCTTTTTAACAAAAAGCAACAACTGTGCTAACGTCGTTGTCGCCTCGAAGAAGAAAGCGCGCGCAGCGTCCGTCTGCGGGGTGATTCGGGGTAGAAGAGGGGGTAGAAACGATGCGTCACATACACAGGGTGGCCCGCAATTGAAGGTGTGATTCCAGAATTGGCTACAAATTTTAAAATTCGTTTTCTAAACAACTAAATGACTTAGGGATGTATAATTTGGCACATATTATCAGGGTACCAATGAGAACATATGTTGAAAGTTTAATTGAAATCGGTGCATATTGGAAAATCCCCGGAGTTCCCCTTTAACGTACACATAAATCTAAGTACGCGGGCCTCTGTCATTTCACCTCCATCGAAATGGGGCCGCTGCGGCAGGGATTCCATCCCGCAACCTTCGGGTCACCATTCAAGCACCATAACTAAAACCACGGCGGGTTCTTGTTTTTTATATTCCTTTCCGTGTTTCAAGTACGCCTTCTGTGGGTCTGATGCCCATGTATGTATGTGTGCAGTTAAATGTTTTTTATCCTTCCCTGTTTCTGTGTTTCAAGGTTATATTTTCGTCCTGTCTTAAATAATTACGCAGTTCCTGTTTTTTCAATCATTTACGATCACTGTGAATCGACTAGTGGCAGTTGTGTTTTATTATGTAATCTGCGTTTTATTTGAGTAATTGCTTCTGTCAGCGCAGCGTTAATGTGCACAAATAAATGGCCTGTACACTGCATAATAACGCGCGCGCGCGCGTGTGTGTGTGTGTGCGAGCGCACGCTCGCTCGCACGCACGCACGCACGCACACACACACACACACACACACACACACACGCACGCACACTGAGTATCTTATTTCTTTGAGCAAGCATAATTTATTTATTAAAAATGTAAGCCCTGAAGGCTCATACAGGAATGCGCATACAAACAGTTCTCGCGAAGCCTCTATGCAAAGAAGACGCATGAAAACAACAAGAAGACGGGGAAGCATTGTTTACAGTAGACACATCATGTCAGTAAACAAATACAAGAAACAAAGTGAAGTTGTACAATGAGTACGTCATGGAAAACCAGTTAATGAAATAAAAACTCACAGGCTCCCTTATGCGTTCGCTTAAGACGGCTCGAAAGCGAAATCCATCTTCTTCTCCGTTTTTTGCGCACAAAGCGCGGTTTAACATTGCCTCCAAGATCGGAGGCACCTCACCTGGTTTTGCACTGCCTTCGTGAACTGCCCACTTTTGACCAAGCTACGATGTCATGCGATAACAGCATCATATGACGTCACGCCAAATTTGTGAAGCCATGATGACGTCATCACCTGCAATGATTTTTTGCATCCCTCGTCCCCAACGTCGTTCTACGCTGACGCCGTAGACGCGGGACGCCGACGGTCAAATTTCGCGTTTGATGAGGCATTTAAGGCTTTCGCCTTAAAAAAGACGTCCGTCACGGTGGTATAGTGGTGACGGAGCTCGGCTGCTGACCCGAAAGTCACGGGTTCGGCCGCGGCGGTCGCATTTAGGTGGAGGCGAAATGCTAGAGGCCCGTGTACCGTGCGATGTCAGTGCAGGTACCAGATGGTGAAAATTCATGGAGCCCTCCACTACGGCGTGCCTCATAATCATATCATGGTTCTGGCAAGTAAAAACCCAGATATTATTATTAATAAGAGAGACAAATAAACGACGCCCTGCATCTGCCGCACAAAGTGTAAAACAGTATTGGAAACACTCAATGATATGTGCATGCAATTGGGCATGCGAGAAAGCCTGCAGATACAGAAAAAGAAACTGCAGATACAAAAAGAAGGAAAAACGCACTGATACTGCGCGCATGCAAAGTTTTACGGCATACTACTTAACAACGTATTCATCGTTTCGGTAAGGACTCAAGGTGCAACTCGAGTGCCGATACAGTAGCGGCTACATATTGTGAGCAAGAAATGTCAGCAATAATAATGATAAAGAAGCTTTCGTTTCATTTTAGCAGGATATTCGCACCATACTGCCCCTCAGCCCTTTATTCTGTGTACAATATGTATGATGCCATTTATAATAAACGAGTAAATTGTTTGCAAACTTAGCAAAATGAGCCACCTTAATCGCGCTTAGGTAGCTTTGCAACACTAAATTGTGTGTGTTCAGATACATATACTGCTGCTGCTGCTGACATGTATACGAATACTTTAAACGATTGTTTGTGTATTTGGAATGTAGAGCTTACGAGAAAATTAAGTAAGGCTTTAGACTTTATCGTTTCCGGCGTAAGGAAGAGGATTGGTTTTCAACATAACAGTCTACGTGTACCTCTAGCGCATAACACATCCATAGGCCGTCAGCTTACATGAATTACATGCTTCCTTAATAAACATTTAGCCAACAACAGCAATAAAAGCTGCCCAAGCTTCAAAAAAGAAAAGAAAAAGAGAAAGCTCACTAGCGTGTATTTATTTCCGGACGTATCCGCGCACCGCAAGCGCTTTGTCTAGCGCGTTCCGCACGCTGCCGAGCTGCGGCGGGATTCGCAATGGTGGCCGTCGTAGCAGACGACGCGCCTGTCCTCACCCTCAGCGGAGCGCGCGGGTATCAAGGCACCCTAGAGCGGGCTCGCTGTTTGCACCGCAAGCGGCAGGGGGCGCCTGTAGTCCCGGTGGGAAGCGAGGCGATTGGCGAAGTGGCCACCCAGTTGTTTTTTTTTTTGCGTTCGATGTTGCAGAGAACAAAGGAAGACGTCCGACTGCTTTGTGTCGAAAAACGGTTCTGTTTATTCTCCGTGTAACCTGACTCCCCTTCCTCTTGAGTTATGCCGAAAGTGGTATATTCGCAGAAGTTCAGGACGGAGTGGTTAAAGGATCCCTTACTCAGCAAATGGCTGGAGTGCAAAGCGTCTGCTCATGGAAAACAAGTTGCGGCGTGCAAGCACTGCGGCTGTCAACTAGGCAGCAGATATTCGGACCTGAAAGCTCATGCGAACACCAAGAAGCATAGGGAACTGGCTGGCAGTTCTTCGATCCAGAAGCAACTGGGGTTCACTACAAAAAACGCCAGGCCTGCGCGGAAAGCGCAGCACAGTCACAGCGAAAGCTGGAAGAGCGGCTTTTCTAGAGCCCGTTATAAACTCTCCTGTGGCTACTAATACAGGTACATTAGCAACGTACCCACTACGCCACAAAGCGTAATTTTTGGGAAGTTGGGAAGCACCCAGCACGACATTATTCGTTGTTCTGCGGAGAAGCGAGGTACCATATGTAAGCGATTATGTGCAGTTTGTTGATGCGGCGGTTGATGACGATGAATAATTATGGTTGCGCCCTTTGTAATGGGTTGGAAGCGTTAAACAACCCACTAGTTACGTAATGCATATTGTGTGACGCCCGGTCGTTATTTAACTGTCCCACCACGCTTTATAACACACTTTAACCGGAGAAACGTAGAGCGAGAGAGAGAGAGAGAATTGACTTTATTGAGACCCTGAGGAAATGGATCATGGGAGCCTTATGGGCTTCCTTGGCAACCAACAGAAGTGCACTTGCGAGGAACCCACTACGCTATAAATCATTGTAATTTTTGAGAAGTAGGGCAGTAGGCATTGTGCCATTTTTCGTCATTTTACAGACAGCCGTGGTACCTGCTAAACGCATGCAAGGCATAATGCGCACTTTGTTGATGATGTGCGTGATGACGATGAAGAATTATGGCAGAGCTCTTTGTAATGGGTTGGAAGCATTAAACAACCTACTCGTTGCGCAAATCGCATTGTGTGACGCCTGGTTACAGAATTCGCGTTGTGCGACGCTTGGTGCTTATTCTACTCTTTTACCACGCTATATTGCATATGCTAATGTGGTTCCTTCCCGACATGAAGCCTGTATAGGACCTTTTTGCAAAGCAGCTTCAAGCACCGGCATGGCTCAGAGGTTGAATACTGGGCTCCCACGCAGAGGGTCCAGGTTCGAACCTCGTTCCATCCTGGAATTTTTTTCTTGTTTAGTTTTTTTTTTCTTATTTCGAGCGATACTGGTTACGGACACCGGCGGCGGCGGCGGCGGACAACTACGGCGCCAAAAACGGCCGGTGGAATGGTCTCATAACAGCTTTCGCTGTAAAAAAGCAAGCATGATATTTAGTTGCTCCCCCCCCTTATGTAATCCCTTGTTTAAGGCCTTTAAGGGTTCAATAAATGATGATGATGATGATAATTCTTCATCGTCATCAGGCACAGCATCACCAAAGTGTGCATAATGACTTACATGCGTTTAGCAGGTACCAACGCTCTCCGTAGAATGACGAAAAATGGCACAGTGCCTGCTGCCCTACTTCTCAAAAATTACAGTGATTTATAGCGTAGTGGGTTCCCCGCAAGTGCACTTGTATTGGTTGCCAAGGAAGCCCATAAGCGCGCGATCCATTTCCTCGGGGTCTCAGTAAACAAAGAGTGCTTAACAGCGCAAACGACCGGAGGGGATAGAAGAGAAGAGACAGAGCGCTGAACTGCCAACAATTTATTCCTTGCAAAGCTCTTCGCTTTTATACAGTCACCAGTTGCACTAATCATGCGCGAAACACAACGATAATGCATAATTACATCACACCGACAAACGAAGGAACAACTTTTCTTTATCGGTGAGCGCGACAGAAGGGGTGCTAACACAAGCATCTTTCAATGAGCATATCTTTTCTGCCTCTATGATCTCGCGTGTGGTGCGATCCCTGCATGTAGCAACAATAGTACACTCTGAAAATATTGGCCGGCAGCCACACGTGCTGCAGTGAACGGACAGCCATCCTTGTTCATAATGATTCATATTGTTCAGCGCTCTGTCCCGTCTCTTCTATCCCCTCCGGTCGTTTGCGCTGTTAAGCACTCTTTGTCATGTTATACCAACACGCCCAATCCTATTGTCTCTTAAGTCTCAGTAAAGTTCTTCGCCCCCCCCCCCCGTCTCTCTCCCACGTCAACGTATGTTATACAGCATGACGGGAGAGGGAAATAGCGACCGGGCGTCACCCAATACAAATTACATAACTGGTGGGCCGTTTAAAGATTCCAACCCATTACAAAGGGATGAGCCATAATTCTTCATCGTCATCAGTCGTCGCGTCAACAAAGTGCACATAATGCCTTACAGACGTGTAGCTGGTGCCTCGCTTCTACGCAGAAAGACGAATAATTGCTTAGTAGGTGCTTCAAAACTTCACAAAAATTGTGATTTATGGAGTAGTGGGTACCTTTCTAGTGTACTTGTATTGTAGCCCCAAGAGAGCTTAACGGGCTCTAGAAACGCCGCTCTTCCAGCTTTCGCTGTGACTGTGCTGCGGTTTTGGCGCAGGCCTGGCGTTTTTTTTTACCTATGTTTGTAAATTGCAACCTTGTGACATGCGTGCTGAAAATAAACATTTCTATGCCGGTATTGTGCATCATTAATGTGGGAGAGAGCGGAGAGAAGGAAAGTGATGGGGAGAATTGGGGAAGGAGGTTGAAGCCTGGGGTGGGAAAGAGTAAAGCCTAGTAAAACGAGGATTGCTTAGGCAAAGAGGCCAGAAGGAGAAGAAAAGCGAGCGTTAAGCGAAAACACTGCTCAGCGAAGTGGAGAGGAGAAAGGAAAGGAGGACAGGATTATGGGAATGGAGAGGCGAAGACGAAATAAATCAAATGAAATAAAATTTCTTGTCGAGGTGGGCTTCGAAGTTTGCTATCGAGGTATGGTAGCAGGACAAGCATTTACGGGAACCACATGATTGCGTTAGTATGGGCTAGATAGTGAGAATAAGACAGAGAGAAAAAAAATTGGCCGCGTATCTGCGTGCTTCGCTGCAAATGTCGTGTAAAGACGATAAAAGAGGCGCTGTGTGAGATATGGACGCCATCTGGCAATACGTCGGGAAACATGAGTGCTGTGTTGCGTGCTGGTAGTCCCGGCGCAGCAGCACGCGAAGACCGGCGGTGACCAACGCGACCGGCGGGGACGCCAGCCAGCCCGAAAACGCGGTTTGGCGCGAAGCGCTGAAGCAGAGAAACGTCCGCACTCAGGGCTGGGCAAAGATACTTTGAAATTGTATCGCGATACGATACAAGATACTCAGGCAAGAAGTATTGGAGATACAGATACAAGATACTGCCGCAAAAATTGTATCCGATACGATACTTGGCAATTGTATCTTAAGATACTTCGATACATTCTCAAATTTGTTATTATAGATCCCTATAATATAGCAGCAAACGCCTATGCACGAAAATGTCTGCTTGAAAATTTCTTAACTGTGACCTATTTTGTTTCACTTGAATGAAATGTCTGTTAGTATCTCATATGCTTTGCCCTTCTTGCTCAAAGTACATTAGTTTCCTTCCAAAACAACCTATTGGGATTTGTTTTAGCTTCTTCACAGGACAACTCTTTGTAGACTTCGCTGACAGCGGCTCTTGCTTTGCACAGCTTGCCGACCATCTAGCAGATTGCCATATAATCACAATAACTTCAATAAGAAGCCTTCGCACGACGGAGCAAATACCGGTGTGGACTTTTACCTTGTCCGTAAAAAAGACAGCTTGCACAATACCGTATATCCGGACAGGTGTACAGCAGCAACAACGCTGGTAGCGGCATTTTCCATTCTTATTTTGGGGGGAGGGGGGGACGCATGGTGTATACTAGGGGTTTGAGACCTTTCGCTAGCAGCCTCGCCCGCACACATGACCGTCTTCGTCTCATTCGTCTTTATTTTCTAAATAAGTATGTTCGTGAGCGGCACACACATGACTGGTGTAAAGCATTCCTTTCGTGAAGAACATGTGGTCACCATGTGCTGAAACATAAGCGTGGAACACAAACTCTATATTTCAGAATCCGCGTCCAGACATCAGTAATTCTTTACATCGGTATCGATGTTTCTCGAATTCTGACTCCAAGTCCCCTTCAGAAATGACCGATATATCAGATATGGGAAAGGCTTCCTTTCAAATGTCATTTTGTTCAAACTCTCTCCCATCTTCACTGTCCCGGCCCTTGCAACTAAATTTCACGACTGCGGCCCGCTGGCTATAAGCTCAGTTTGAGACCCCTGGTGTATACGTAGAAGACGTGAAACTGCAATGAATTTTCATATTCTACTTATCTGCCGGCGTAAAGGATTCTTTGTTGATATACTCACTAACGTGCAATCTGTTTAGCAATTTTTCTTCAACGAGAGAACATGTGCAACACAGAAACGTCTCAGACGTATTGTATAGTTCCACAAAACGTCGCAGGACACCGCCGCTAATCGCGCTAATGCCACTTATAGCTTCCATTACGTGGCGATTAGTAACGCAAAAAATATTTAAGAAAGCCTAAAACAGGAAAACAAATATAAGTAAAATAGAGAGGTGGTTGTGTATCAAACATTCACATTGAATGAGTACAGAAACACAATACAGACGGCGCCCTGAATAGCTATGAGCGTGAAGTATTGTCAACTTACCTGTTGAGACAATAGAACATTCAGTACCTATGAAAAATTGCCTGAAACGGCTCGTTGGGACGCTCATGAGCAAAACAGAGCGTTCTGTAAAACAACGTTTCTCGAATCCCCTTCCTAACATCTTTAAGATGGCTGCTAATGATGTCCAATATTATAATGCAAACTCAATTTCGCTATTTTCCTAAGCAGTAAGCAGAATGTTTTGTACTGTTTACTCAAGGTACGCCCACATAATTATATACTTGTTTTCAACATCGCCTTGACAACGTGTAACTGTGTAAACAGTAGTGGAAATAAAGTAGACAGTTAGAAGAATAAAGCAGAGATCTTATTTTGGGAGCGCGTTACAAAAGACATACTGCAGTGACCAGACCGGAAAAATAGTGCAGAGACTTAGGTAATGTAGTATGCAAAATGACAGCCAAGAAAGCACTTGTGCTAATAATCAAATTATGATTTCATAAATTCTTTGAATAAATGTAGCAAGAAGTGAAAGATACGGTACGTCAAGATATTTTCTGTGAGGTAAACGCTCGATCTTTTAGATCTAGCATCAGTACCAGTGGTGCTAACGTTGTTAGATTCTTATCTGCATATAAGTTAATTCATGGCATGCAAGTCAAACTTACATCCGCGATATCATTCAAATCGCTGATATGTAAAATCCACGCGACGCAAAGAAACCCTATTCTTGCACGCATCACATTTTGTTTCGGAGCAAGACGCAAGAGAATATTCAATAACGACACTGTAGCAATATCAAAATTTGCGCGATAGACGCCGCACGCAGTGGAGTACGCGGCGCAGGACAGTTGCTAGGAGCAAGTGTCGCGGCATTGGCGCAGCTAAAAAGAAAAGAAATCGAGCAAACAAAAGGTACGTGGGCTGGGCGTGGACGTCCGCGCGCTTGTCTTCCTCATCTTCTGCCCTCACTGGAGTACTCTGGCGGAAAAATAAAATTGTGTCACTGCCCTTAGACTTATTCAGATGGCTTAGTGGCACCAGTACCAGCCTGAGAAGCGGAGCTTGGCCAGCGATTATTGTTTCGCATGGTTGTGTTGTGATAGAAGTATCTTGTATCTTATGATACACGATACATTTTCGAATGTATCGGAAATACAGATACAGATACTCGTCTTTCGAGAAGTATCGCGATACAGATACAAGATACCCATAGAGTATCTAAGATAGTATCTGAGATACATGTATCTTCGATACTGCCCAGCACTGTCCGCACTCAACGAGTACTCTCCACACACTCTTTTATTTACACGTCGCCTGGGTAAAACAGGAACGCCAGAGCGGCGCCCACAACCGGCAGCCTGAAGGCCGCCCACAACGCTGCTTTTTCTTTTTTAAATATCTTTTTTCACCTTCTTGGCCTCCTCAAAACTAAAGTTTTTCAACACCAACCCATGGCATTCGTACAGTGCAATACAGAACCGAAACCGAAACACAACCATGAGCTCGTGCGAAGGGCACGGAGGAAGGCAAATTTCAGCGCAGTCGTATTTTCAGCTTTGTTGAAACAGCGCTCACTAGACGACGACGAAGTAAAAGAAGGCACAGGACAGGCAACGCCTGTCCTGTGCCTTCTTTTACTTCGTCGTCGTCTAGTGAGCGCTGTTTCAACAAAGATGAACGCATACCAACTCGCTCAAGCTTCCATTCTTATGCATTTTCAGCGCAGCTTAAGAAACTAGGGTCCTTAAAATTACGTATGTATGCATTTTCTATTAAAGGAACACGCCACCTAATACTTACCTAGTGATGTTGCACCTCAGATATGCATGATATTTACTTTTTGATCGACAACGTTCACAAGTATGAACAGCCGTACCAGTTCAAGACGGCTGGCCCTTGGGCAAGTGGTTCAACTTTGGCCGAGCGGCTGAATCGAGGGACGTGCCGACAAACAGAAAGACAGACAGACAGAAAGACAGACCAAAATTTCTGCGTTTAAGTTCCCCAAGAAAGACTATCGTCTTTAAAAAATTCACCATTTCCCACTAAAGAGAACCATGTGGGGATACGGAGGAGCGCATGGGTCGACATAAAGTTCCGTTCATCACGGGCACCTTGCCCGATGTTAACGCCCCGCCATGGTGGTTTAGTGGTTATGGCGCTCTACTGCTGACCCGAAGGTCGCGGGATCGAATCCCGGCCGCGACGGCTGCATTTTCGATGGAGGCAAAAATGTTTGAGGCCCGTGTACTTAGATTTAGGTGCACGTTAAAGAACCCCAGGTGGTCGAAATTTCCGGAGCCGTCCACCATGGCGTCTCTCATAATCATATCGTGGTTTTGGGACGTTAAACCCCAGATATTATTATTATATTATGTTAACGCGTCCTCGCATGTGGAGCACACCTTAAATTCACTGTAGTTGCTGTTGGTGTCACACGTCCCGAACTCTTGTTGGAGCACGCCACGCGGTACATCGTGCGTCTGCAGAATCTCGTTCCCCGGCGCCATCACGTGATTGCTGAGAGAGTGTAAGGGGGAGAGGCCGCAGCGTCTTACCCAGCCCCTACACAGACCTGAACGCGCTAGCGCGTGCCAGCACACGTGGTTTTGTCTGCGTTACGCCAAGCTAGGACAGCATACGGCAGCCCGGGCCCCTAAAGTGCTCTACACGTATCATCATCGAGGTCGTCGAAGAACAAGACGAAGAAGACCTCTCCTTAGCGCGAGCGCGCGCTCTGCACATATCATCATCAAGGTGGTCGAAGAACAAGATGAAGAATACTTCTCCTTGGCGCGAGCGCGCGCTCAACATGTTAAAGATGGCTATGGTAGGTTTTAGAAAGCGGACGGTCGCCAATGGAACTATGGACAAAGCCCAGCGCAAAAGCTGCTTGGCATTTAAAAAAGCAAGACCAAAGGAAAGAGAAAGGCGCAGGGTAAGGCATAGCATAACCATGTAGACTACTATAATGTAGTCTACATGGTTAGGTTAACCTAGTAAGGGAAGTTAGGGTGAGGAGGAATGATGGGAGGTTGAAGAGGAGGGGAAAGCCCTCAGCTACGCTGTCTGCACAGCTCTTGCCCCATTTGTTTTAAATCTCCGCTATAAGCAAAAGTTTCTTTCGAGGAGTTGTACGTATGTAGCGCTTTGGTGAACGTAGTTTGACAGATTAATAGCTTGAAACTGAAATTACCGGACAGGCCTGCAAAGGAACCCTGGAGATGACACTATGAAGCGCCTTATCCATAATGTTCTATAACAGTATGGTGTCTCGTCGTTTTTGACGATCTAAAATTACCAGAGTGCGCTGCTTGTCGTATAGAGCTAGAGTGCCTCGATGCGCTCGTTCGCCTCCGCTCCGTTCAGGGTGGAGACAAGCGCGTCGTCTGCTACAGCGGTCGCCATTACTGATCCCAATCGTCAAGGCGCGCACTGCCGGCGCGCGGATTCGCAGCCTTTTGCTCTCGAGTAAAAACACTTTGTGCTGGATTTGCCCTCGCAAACGCAAAATCGTTCACGGAAGTCGCTAGTTAAAAGTTTCCAGACATGCATCAGAACAAGTAATCGAATACTTTGCGCCTAAAGGTGTCGCAGAACGCAGTGATACTCCCTGCCAGCGCGGCCGCTGGGCTGTGGCTGAGCGGCGCACAGCTGCTTTGGATCCCTGAGAGCTGCAGGCATCACTATTTACTTTTATACTTTGCGGGTATATATGTTCGTGCGGTGTCTTTTTGAAGGCACGAGAGTTTAGCTTTATTCAGGAAAGTTAAAGATGCGGAATACTGTCTATTAGAAAGCAATAATTGAAAGGTATCATTCCCGGGACTGCCGAAACGAAAAGCGGTGCAATAATGCGCCTTACATAAAGGCGCAGAATGTATGCTTTCATGTACGTCTGAAATTATTCCAGCTCGAATTCTCGAAACGAGACACGCAGTATTGAGACGCGCAATGCAAATTGCGCGTCTTTCTTAAGCAATCTTTCTTAATTAGAGCGAGAAACGCACCTAGTGAAGCGAACAAATTAGCGAAATATAAAAATTTGAAGACAGCACGCGCAGATTTGACGGCTACATTAGAGATATGGAGTGAAAATAAACTTAGATGGAATATACCGGAGCGCAACGTTTCCATCCCATTCATCATTACGGGCTCTCTCTGCACTTGATGTGCAGAGAGAGAATGTTGTCAACATAGCAAACGCACATTTTCAGAGTGCCATACACACAGCATTTCCCAACATCCATCACCAGTGATCAATTTGGTGACGTGAGAGTCCTAAGGTCTACTCGCTGTTCAGCTAAATCTTAAAGCGATTGGAATCCGCGCGCAGGTTCCGAGGCTGCTATTATATGTGACCGATTGCCGGATGTATGCGTCTTCGTGTCCTCTTATTGAATACCTATTTTAAAATATGGCTGTATTTCCCATTTCGAAAAAATACCAGCGAAATTGCAGTAAGCATCAGAATGTCGTTTATTATTCGCAGCGGAAACGACTATACTTATGTAATGTTTCAATGTTTTTCAGCGCTGTGAATGCCGCGTTGAAACTAATGACCGCGTATGGTAATGTACACAAGAAAGCGTTTGTTCAGAGAAAGCAATTCTGGCAAATTATTCCACCGGATAACGAAAAATAACATTCTCGATTTCTAGTTCCTGCTAGGAAATAAATCACAACTCGTACCAAATACTTGCAGTTCACTATAGACGCGACAATATTCATTATCACACCTTCGTGCATAAAAAAAAACAAAACAAAAGGAGATGCTCGCGACAATGAAAGCACGTTTTCCAAGCACACCCCGAAAACAGCGCCAAATTTATGCGAATGGTTCAAACGCGATAAAACCATTTGGCATTACCAGTTCGCTCAACGTTCGATCGTGTTCAAGTGCGACAATGCGCGCTGAAGAGGCACCAACTCGCACTCAAAACCACGGCACACACATAACTTACAATAGTCTATTCTGTGACTGCGTTACTAGTAACATATACGCCGTTTCAGAAATCGTCCCAAAAGCACCCGACGTAGCAAAGGAAAGGTGATGGGAAACAGCAACAAAGCTTGCAATACACACGCTGCACACACGAGAGGCATTCGTCGGCTGCCACTTGTCACGCTTTATCCTCACTGTCCATAAAAGTCTTCTTTTAGGATCCCTTGGGAAAGAAAACATCTTCCAACCATTCCTAGAATGGTTCGTGCACTGTGGCACGCAACATCCAGTCATCCTGCGAGACTCGCGGCGGAGCAGACGGGCGACAAGGCGGTAGGCGCAGCATGCACGTTTAACCAAAGCGCGGCGTGGGCTAAAACATGGCGGACGCGCGAGTCGAGGCGGCGTCGACCCTTTCAAAGAATGACCGCACTCTAAGCGGGGGCGCGCGCATCGAGGCACTCTATATAGAGCTGACAAAATGACAATAGCTCTCTGCTTGTCGAACTCGGTTTCGTAATTTCATAAGATCCAACGATGAAGGCTAGCCATCTAAAATATTTTTGGAGGCAGTTTAAGCTTTGGTTTCAAGAGTGGAACGCGGTATTGTTATCGCTCGGGTGACGTCATTTGCTTGCAACGCTTCGCCTCTCGGTGGACACCTGAACGGCGCCGATAGGGAAGGAGCGTCTGTGCGCGTGACAGTGTACCGTCGGAAGCTCTCCTAAGGCGCATACTGTAAGTGAGGCTGCGAAGTGCCCGCTACGCCATATTTCACGATTTTGCAAGGCAGGGATACACCCACTTGGCGTCCGTAGGACAATAAGGGCGGTTACGTAGCTACACACATGCTGCGGGTGATGACGACGACGATCAGTTACGGCTGAACGATTTGTAATGGGTGTGTAGTTTGTGTCGCTCTTCACACTGGCCTGGCAGAAGAGAGAGAAGCCGCGGTCACGCCGACGCAGCCGGCGGGGAAGCCAGTTCCACGAGGTCTCGGCGCAGAGCCCGAGAGGTTGCACACTTCAGCGGTTCATGAGGTCTGCACACTTCAGCGGTTCATCACACACTGCACACATGTTTTATTTACACACTGCACTTCGATGCGCCCTGGTGGCATGATACAGAGATGCCAATGAGGCGCCATCTGGTATCCGTTCAATCAAAACCGAAACCGAAATTAAATTAAATCCACACAACACGACAGGTAGCTTTTAACCAACCACTCGTTAGGCCATTTATGGGTGTGATGCCTGGCACGAGTCGACTATTCAGCCAGGTAACGTTACCCGCGTTAGCGTCAGCCTGCGCCCGAGTTGACGACTGTATACGGTCTTTTTGCGCAGCAATTTCAAGGGCTGGCGTAGCTGTGCAACAGAATACTTCACTAATACACAGAATGCCTGGGTTCGATTCCGGCTCCAAGTATGACTGTTATTAAATTCGAAGCATTTCTTAGCCAACCTTTGCCACTTTGAGCGTTTCTATCTATCTATCTATCTATCTATCTATCTATCTATCTATCTATCTATCTATCTATCTAGGCGCCTACGTCTGGTCGCTCTCATGATCGCCTTCCTAAAGGGACACTAAAGAGAAATAATGAATCGGTTTAGATTGATAAATGGTACTTTGAGAACTATGATGTCGTTGCTTTCACCATCATATGTCTATTAATAAAGGAGAAAATGAAGCTCAAGGTTTCATTTTTAAATTTCGCGCCAAAATCTCCACGCATGACGTCACGGATTTCAAAGTGTATTCATGGTGTTTTGGAGCCATTGGCTCAACAAAATTCCCTCAAACCTCGTACGTTAACCACTTGGCCCCCTCAGAGGACATTGTTTAGGAGCTACGTAGCCTCTAGTAGGCGCCGTCAAAATATCTGACGTCACGGCGAATGCTGCGGAAACTTCAAGGTGGTGCCGCCACCCACATTTTCTTTTTGCGCGATTTCTCGCTTACTAAGTGTCTTCTCGCAGCAAGCGTGGCGTTTTACAGCGAAAGCTGTTAGGGATCATTTCACCGGCCGTTTTTGGCGCCGTAGTTATCCGCCGCCGCCGCCGCCGGTGTCCGTAACCAGTATCGCTCCAAATAAGAAAAAGAAACGAAATAAGAAAAAAATTCCAGGATGGAACGAGGTTCGAACCTGGGCCCTCTGCGTGGGAGCCCAGTATTCAACCGCTGAGCCATGCCGGTGCTTGGAACTGCTTTGCAAAAAGGTCCTATACAGGCTTCATGTCGGGAAAGAATCACATTCGCATATGCAATATAGAGTGGTAGAAGAGTAAAATAAGCACCAAGCGTCGCACAACGCGAATTCTGTAACCAGGCGTCACACAATGCGAATCGCGCAACGAGTAGGTTGTTGAATGCTTCCAACCCATTACAAAGGGATCTGCCATAATTCTTCATCGTCATCAGGCACAGCATCAACAAAGTGCGCATAATGCCTTACATGCGTTTAGCAGGTACCAACGCTCTCCGTACAATGACGAAAAATGGTACAGTGCCTCCTGCCCTACTTCTCAAAAATTACAATGATTTATAGCGTAGTGGGTTCCTCGCAAGTGCACTTGTATTCGTTGCCAAGGAAGCCCATAAGCGCATGATCCACTTCCTCGGGGTCTCGGTAAAATTACAATGATTTATAGCGTAGTGCGTTCCTCGCAAGTGCACTTGTATTGGTTGCCAAGGAAGCCCATAAGCGCATGATCCATTACCTCGGGGTCTCAGTAAAGTTCTTCGCCCTCCCCCCGTCTCTCTCCCACGTCAACGTATGTTATACAGCGTGGCGGGAGAGGGACATCAGAAGCGAGCGTCACCTAATGCAAATTACATAACTGGTGGGCCGTTTAAAGCTTCCAACCCATTACAAAGGGTTGAGCCATAATTCTTCATCGTCATCAGTCGTCGCCTCAACAAAGTGCTCATAATGCCTTACAGACGTGTAGCTGGTGCCGCGCTTCTCCGCAGAATGACGAATAATGGCTTAGTAGGTGCTTCCCAACTTCACAAAAATTGTGATTTATGGCGTAGTGGGTACCTTGCTAGTGTACTTGTATTAGTAGCCCCAAGAAACCTTACAACGGGCTCTAGAGACGCCGCTCTTCCAGCTTTCGCTGTGAGTGTGCTGCGGTTTCAGCGCAGGCCTGGCGTTTTTTGGTATCGTGAAAGAGTAGTTTACTAGTACGAGAAAAATCGTTTTGCTCTTCAGTGTCCCTTTAACTTGGCGTAGACCAAAATCGGCATATGAGGTTAAGAGTATTTGACGATTATGACTTTCGGGTCGTGGAATTATTAACGTGAAAATCCTGTCGCATACGTCGTCAAACCCATTCCTCCAGACACATGTGGCACATACCCGTTTACCACGGGCCACGGTGTACGGCTATGCGCACAGGTGATTGACAACTTATATCTAACCAGGAACGGCGAGTAACAGGCACTCGTAATTCAAATGCGAGAGCTTTAAGAAAAACCGGCGTCGGCACCGTTCACCCGACGAATGGAAAGAATAAAAATTAGGATCCCCGCAAAAATCTAACCCAAGCATTCTGCGTGGCAATCAGGTATTCTACCGCAGAGCCACGCCAGGTCTATAATCTGGTTTGGGAAAACAGCCTATGCAGGCGTAATGACGGTGCAACGTCAATTGTGGTTGTTGTGCTGGCTATCTAATTTTACAAGAAAGCAATAAACACTACATATGTACCCCTACGATACAGGTGTCATATCAGAATAACGTCTGTGGTTCCAGTGTTGGCTCCACTTTTATAGCAGTCTAATAAACATTACATTTGTATTCCTATGATTCAGCAAGGTGTATTTAAGCATTGCTCGACCCTGGAGGAATACATTAACGAAAGTTACGTATGATATCAACAGTATTGCGCCATAATGTTCACTTAGTTTTGGTAATAGTGACGGATGTGCTCTAACGTGAAAGCTGACGTTACGTCGCACCATAAGTTACCCACTAAGAGCCAGTGTTGTCGACGTGCCTGGTAAGCCCATGATGTGCACACAGCTACTGCACTTACAAAAACACGTCGATGCACCTTATAAAGTTTGGCTCAAGACCATTAAATACAGCATAGAAGTACTCGCTGACTGATTCGCATGAAACCGATTGCCACAACGAGTTGAATCAGCAGGATATTTTTTATCCATCGGCACTTGTCGGCCGCGGACAACACCAGCGACGTCGACATCCCATGTTCTGCGACACAGGCTCTTTAATGCTATCGCGTAATAATTTGTCATAGTAGATTATAATAATAATTGTTGGTGTTTAACGTCCCAAAACCACAATATGAATATGAGAGACGCCGTAGTGGAGGGCTCCGGAAATTTCGACCACCTGGGGTTCTTTAACGTGCACATAAATCTAAGTACACGGGCGTCAAGCGTTTGCGGTAGTAGATTAAGAGCCCTGTCTTGGACAACATGAACGCCGATGTGGAGCATTGCACAAATCAGGAAATGCTGACAAACATATATTTCGGTGACCGCGGGAGGCGCCTTCCATGGGGCCGTTCCAGAAGCTGAAGAACGATGGAAAAGTAGACGGAAGAAGCTGCGCCGACGCTATTCAACATCAGCGTTCGACAACTAGCAATGATAACTACAAATTCTCTCTGAGCAAGCACTGCGCTTTCTCTGGCATCAAATTTAACACTCATTCTTATGCTTCGTCATCTAATACACGCAAATTTACAAAAAATTAGCGCACCTAGCACAAGTTGCGCAAAGCTCGGTCGCATCATAGCTGGTGGACACCAAGCTGGTTATGGCTTGACTGGGCCTTTATCCCCACACCTCCATCTGTCCCACCTCTTGCTATACTATACTATGCTATGTTATACTGTACTATACTATACTGTACTATGCATGGCTATACTTCCTCACTTTACTGTTATCTTTTAGCGTGTGTTTCTATCTTGTTGCCTCTTTCTTTTTAGGGGCGAAGCTCCTTAAGCCGTAGGTCGTGCCTCCCCGATGTATGTAGTAGCCTCCTCTCGTTTAGTTCGTGGAGTGTCCGCTAGATGGTGGTACTTGTATCTGACGAAAACACGGCTCAATGCCGGCTAGATAACTGAGGGCGGTGAAGTGGGAAGCTCGAGCAGCAACCACGATTTCTCTGAGGAAGACGACGCTCGGGTCTTCGGTTCTTCGGACGTGTTCAAGGCCGGCTAGATAACTGAGGACGACGAAGTGGGAAGCTCGAGCAGCAACCACGATTTCTCTGAGGAAGACGACGCTCGGGTCATCGGTTCTTCGGACGTGTTCAAGGCCGGCTAGACAACTGAGGACGACGAAGTGGGAAGCTCGAGCAGCAACCACGATTTCTCGGAAGAATACGACGCTCGGGTCTTCGGTTCTTCGGACTTCAACGCCTGATGCTCCCCACCCCTTCACGAAGCGGTTCTGCCAGTCCGATCCCGCAACCCGTTCCTGCAGTGGATACTCCTGTCCACCGCTACAGTCGCCGACTGCGAGGCCTTAGTCCCGAGGCCATCCCTCTGGAACTTCTCCAGCCAAGCCCTACATCAGGAGAAATGGCCACCGCCGGCGCTTCACAGGTGACTGTTGAGCAGCCGATGCGAGATGCGAGATGTTATAAAACTATACTTGTAGTATGATGAAATAAGATGAAAACATGTGATGTTATGAAAATATGAATGATGTCATATATGGCACCTGCCATTGGACGCCTGCGAGCATAAAAGGCACTCGCTTTTGGTGCGCACTCGGAGTCGTCGGATGGATAAGGCTGCTGCGGAGCGGCGAGCGCGCAAGGCGGCTGCTGCTCGGCGACGCCGCCAAGATCCTGCCGTTCGAGAACGAGAGTTTCCCCGCATTTCACCGATCACAAAGCGGTGATAATGAAGGGACCACGGAAACCAACAATAAAAGTTTGATGTTTAACATTTCTCACGTGTTTACTTTAGTGGGGCGGATTACTCGTATTCACGGTTTACCGATTATGTCCTCCGGAGCTTCGTTCTACTCATCATCATTCACCCCGTCGATGTGCTGTAATTTTTTTCTTTTTATGGTTTTCTTTCTCCCTCTCTCTCTCTCTCTCTCTCTCTCTCTGTAGTCGTTCTCTCGCCTTCTATCTTTTCCTTTTTCTTCCCTTTCTTTGTATCTATTTCTCTCTCTTCCCTTCTATCTCATTGTTCGTATCTCGGTACTTGTTCTCCACTCCTCCTAGCCTCATATCTCTCCTCCCCACCCTCCAGTCCCTTTCCCACTCTCTTGCTATACCAAACTATATAAAACTATATATATGCTATGCTCTCCTGTCGTGCCTGGATAGCCGAGTGGTTACGACGCTCGCCTTCGGATCGTGGATACGCGGGTTCGAATCACGCCTCGCCACGAAATCTTTTAACAGGGATGGATTTTAAGCTGGCCGTTATTTGTGCGGCCTGTCAGAAAACTATCATCATCAACGGGTTTGTAACCACAGGAATTAGGCAAGTCCCACTACTCAGCACTGGGTCACAAGAGAGAAAGCTATAGAACGAAAGAAAGGCAGAGAAAAATATTGAGAGAAATAATGGGAATAAAGATATGAAAAGATAGAAAGACAAAGAAATATATACAAATAGAGAGAAAGAGAAAGAAAGAGATAGAAAAAATAGAAAGATCAAGAGAAGAATAAAGAGAAAGAAAGACAGAGAAAAAATCAGAGAGAAAGAAAAGGATGAAAGAGAAATAAAGATAAAAAGAGTGAGAAAGAGAAAGAAATGAAGAAATAGAAACAGATACAAGATAGAGATACGAGAAACAAAGAGGAAGATAAGGAAAGAGAAAAAAAAGCAAGAATAATTAGGAAATTTTCTATAAAATTTGTATTGTTTCTATTCTGCAACCTCGCTTATTCTGAAGTACTATAACAGTATATAAAACCACTCAATTCTTGGCTAATCTCCCACAGTGGTTCACGCTTGGCACAACTAGTACGAAGCTGCCATACTAGAGGACAAGAAAGGCAACGGCGGCTCCGAGAAGAGCCCGAAGCGATGGAAGCCCTATGCCAACGACGACGTGCCCGTAGAGCTATGAGAGGCGCGAGCGCTCGGTTCTTGAGTTTGGACATCCGTGCCGTGACTAACCTAGCTGAAGCCTAGCAACAACCTTGAAGCAACCAGATCAGGCTACAGATTCGTTCAGTTTCGCTCTTTCAAGCCTTGCGCGGCTTAGTGGAAGCTTCGCCATTTTTTGGCAAGAATTTATCTCTTTCTTTCAGTCTATCTTTTACTCTCTCTCTCTCTCTCTAGCTCTTTCTCTTTCTCTGTACACCTTCTTCCACTCATTAGAGTTATTGCATCGCACGCCAAACTCAGCGCACATGTCCTGGGTGCGAAGCAGAAGCGGACGAAGAAGAATAAGAGGACGAATAGAGTGCGTGCCACTTCATGGTGATAATTGTCTGGCTACGACACACGGCAAACCTCCAGCATAATAGCTCTGCTGTAAAACTTCAGTTGATATGGGTACCAGGCCATAATGGATTATATTTGAATGAAATGTCGTACCCATTAGCCGCAATATCTCTGAGTGCACTCCTCATCCCAATTTTACGAGATACGGCTTAGGTGACGGCATTAACATTACGAAAAGTTTGTTTGTAAAGTGAAATAGGCGAATATTTATTGGATAAACTGAAAGACTTCGTACACCTAAGGTATTACTGGAATAAACAGTGGTGTGTACCTCGGCAGTTAGGAGAGTCTTACACTAGATTACGCTGCTTAATTCTGCAATTGAATCGAAACGATTGATCATTTCCTTTTATTGTGTCAGCGATATTCCAGTCAGACAAAAAAAAGCATGGCTGATCCCCCGTCATAGGAATCGGTATAACACGAAAGTGAAACGTGTCTTCACAGAAGTAGTGCTTATTGTGTAGTGATATATGAGAGCTTGTGCAATGTCTATTCGTGTTTGGCAGCTATAGCACCGTTTGACGGGGATGCACCCATGTTGACAGCATGTCTCTATCGCGACGACTAACGCCCATGATCATGATTAAACCGCTGTGGTAGCTGACGGTGTGAACATATATTTGGACACAGCGAATCGTGAATCCCCCGTAAGGATGATATCAACAAGCTGATAATCAACCCTGGTACCCGGTATGCACTTCTTCAAAGCGTCGTCAATTAAGGAGAGAAACGGCACGGTGTGCACTTTATAGTAATGGGTAGCCGACGCCTGTGCTCATGCATACATAATGCACACTGCGCTTCAGCAACACGGGAGGTAGAGGTTCGTAGCCTGAGCCGCAAACGCGTGCGTCCCGCTGGCCTCTGTCTCGCAGGCGCTGCTCTCGCTCCACCAAGGCACGACATTCGCCCGTCGAAATCGCGTCCTTTCTGCAACGCATATTGCAGCAGTTTAGTTAGTCGGTGCTCTCGCAATTGAAGCAGTCGGCGGCGGAGAAATCCCGTTGTTGCACGTGGAAGCTGCACTACTCCGATGAGCCGACGCACGCTAATACGAAGCCAAAGGCAAAGAACGTAACTGCGTCAAGGGTGCCTCGGCGACGCCAGCGCGGCCAGTCTACCTCTCTGGTATCGAGACGCTTTAACCGTGACCTCCGATATCGCGTGCACTCTCGGAGTAGGCGCTAGTACGTGTCGATCGTGAAGCATTACTTCTTTTCACATCTCACAGAAGGCGGCACCGCCCCGCTCCGCCCGCCGCGAAAGAGAATGTGTGAAAGATATAAGGCGCGTTCGCGCCGTGTCAAGCATCGCCCGAGTTAGCTTAGTCGGGAGGGCGTCGGGCGCTTGCCGTCGCGGCCGCAACGTCGTGGGTTCGATTCCCAGCGGGATATCATTTCGTTGGTTGTTTTATTTCTCACCCGTTGGCGTCCATTATATCAACGTCATATCCGTGACGGATTTGCTTGGTGGACCCCGGCATAAAACACTTTCGTGTTAAAAGATGTCTTGGAGATCCGCTTCGTGAGATAGAATTACCAAAAAAATGTTACATTAACTTTATCATTGGCCGGCGCTACATTCGGTTATAGTGACAGGGATGGCTACTTCGCTGTGTTCGATTGCGTAAATTAGACAAAAAGAGATTACCGCATTAGTCTATTTTTATCTCTTGGTATTCTTGGTTCCAAACTGCGCATTATCTTCGTCATATATCACATCTGATAGTCTGACTATCATTCTTATATCATTCGTTAAGCATTTCAATTTATTCTATGTTTTATTCTTGGTCTAAATTTCCAGTGTTGTTTAAGTTAATAGGTCTTGACCCTAAACATCGTGCCGCCCGATTCTCGGAACTTCTTCCTTTGTGGGCGAGGACAATCAAGAAGACATCGTCATCATCGTCAACAACAACAACGTTCTTGAAAATGGCGGAACGTAAATCATACTATAGCAAAACTCTGCGTCTATGCATCGCCTCGGGAGCTCCCAATGGATCAGATTTTTCATGTGCAAAAGTGACTGGAAGGCCTAGAGCGACGTCCGCGTGTAGAGCGAACACTGAAAGGTGAAGTAGTTATGAAACTAAAGTAGTTATGGAAAGTCGACCGCAGAAGCTTATGGACCACGCGAGCGGGTAGTGAACAGTCTGTTCGCGACACTTCCGATAGATACGTCAGTTGCCATCGAGAGTTGCGCAAAGCACAAGTTGCCTGCTTCAACAGCTAAGGTAGTAGTAGTAGTACAACTTTATTCATAAGGGTTAGGATAAGGGGTCATGAGTTCTATGGGTGGGGGTCATAAGGGGAAATGAGCTCTATGGGTGGGGCCCCAAGCCAGCGCAGCTTGCGCTTCTGGGTCACGTCAGGCAGGCAGCAGTAGCCAACAGCTAAGGTGCATTATGGCTAGGGCATTCTGTTCGTTTGTGATCAGAAACGTATTTGCCACAGAAAGCGGGCAACCCCACTAGTCATGAGAGGTCCACTAAAGATGAAGAAGGGAGCACCAAGGCGTCTAACGGCAACGTATGTTACACACAAAAACACAAGACGACGTATTTAGCGACTAAAAGACGCACGTTTGTCGAATGAAGAATTTTAATAACTAATTGTCGGGGTTTTACATCCCAAAACCACAATATCATTATGAGGGACGCCGCAGTGGAAGGCCTCGGAAATTTGGACCAAATGGGGTTCCCTTACGTCACCTAAATCTAAGTATACGGGCCTCAAGCATTTTCGCCTCCATCAAAATGTGGCCGCCGCGGCCGGAATTCAATCCCTCGGCCTTCGGATCAGCAGTCGAGCGCCATGGCCCATAGACTACCGTGTTTAGTCGGGACTAAACAGGTCACATCTCCAGGTTTTGCGACCGTTGCCGACTATACCGAGAAGAGCCCTCACCAGCGTCCTACCAGGCAAATTATCGACACTTCACCACGTCATGGCCAACACGTACACCTGCCAGTCGTCGATTACGTCAAGGTAACTTCCGGAACCCGTCACCAGCCTCTGACCGCAGCTTAACGCCTCCGCCTGCCCCACGTGCTCCGCGATCTCCGTCTCCACGGCGTCGCCTCCCATCACCACATCCGGAAAACTAGGCAGTGCGGCCGATCGGGGTAAGGTCGCCGGATACTGTGCGCTGCCAAACGAGATACCTCCGACAGCCTTCATGCTGAAAAATAAAGTTCATGTGTGTGTGGATGGTGTGCCTACTATGGCTCTTGTGGATACGGGAGCCACGATTTCGGTGATGAGCCTTAGTTTTAAAGCTTTCCTTGGACAAAAAGTTGTGTTTCACTGGAACAATACATCGACGTTTTCTAGCGTTAGTGGTGACACGTTGTGCCCGGTTTGTGTTTGCACTGATGATGTGTGTTTGTGTGGCAAAATATTCAGTACTGAATTCGCCGTTATTCCTCGATCTACGCAGGATATTATTTTAGGCATAGATTTCTTGCGGGAGTGTGGTGCAACTGTTGACTGTCGAAGTGGGGAGTTGTCGGTACACGACGAAGTCATGACCGGACTCATGGAGAGCCCGCAAGGCCGCCAAGAGAGTGCTTTTTGTGTAGCTGAGGATGTCGTCGTGCCCGCACAATGTAGTGTCCGCGTCCCGGTCATTTGCTCTGGCACCGCTTCTGCAACATTTGATGCCGCAACGGAACCCCTTCACTCAGCCTGTATAAAGAAGAATGTTTTGGTGCCGCATTGCATAGTATCAGTAGTTGAAGGACGTTCCGGATTATGGACGATGAATTACACGGCCCAGCCCATACTTCTACCTTTTTTTAATTTTTTATTTATTTATAAAATACTGCAGACCACAAATCGGTCCTTGCAGGAAGGGCACTCATTTTGCATCCAAACAGGAAGTACATTACAAAAATATCAATACAGTTAGTTCAAACAATATATAAAACCTCAAACATAACACAGAAATGACCCTAATATGCGTACAAGAAAGGCAACATAATGCCAAAACATGAATACGGTGATACAAAGAATATACACATTTTGAAACACAACATAAGACATGGGTAACAAGCTGATTTAGGAAGGTTTATTCGTGGAGTTCCACTCCGACACTGTTCTAGGGAAGAAGGAATATTTGTAAGTATCTGTCCTAGCGAAATGAGGGGTTAATGCATGTGTGTGATCATGACGTGTACGCCTCGTGGACAGGGGGGACACATATAACTCGGGTTCTATGGATAATTCATGATTATTTAATGATTGTAAAAAGTTGAGGCGAAGCATCTGCCGGCGTGTTTCGAGGAGCGGAATGTCATTTTCTATCATGAGCTGTGTGGGGGAGTCGGTGTGCTTAAACTTAGAGTAAATAAAGCGAACAGCTTTTCTCTGGATTCTCTCCATAATTTTAATGTTGTGTTTAGTGTATGGATCCCATGTAATACAAGCATACTCAAATTTGGGTCTAATGAATGTCATGTAACTAAGTAATTTAATGCTGGCAGGCGAATTTCTAAGTTTGTGTTTTAGGAAGCATAGTTTACGGAAAGCGGAGGAACAAATATTGCTAATATGTGTGTGCCATGATAAATTGTTGGTGAATGTTACACCTAGATATTTGTAATTTTCAACTTCCCTTAGAGGTGAAGCGGCCAATGTGTTGGTATATTTTAATGGGCTTTTCTTGCGTGTTATGCGAAGACTCACTGTTTTATCCTTGTTTAAAGCCATGCCTGACCTGTCACACCATGATTGTATGTTCTGTAAACTTATTTCAAGATCTGTCTGGTCATGCATTGTATATATTTCCCGGAATAAAACACAATCGTCCGCAAACAATCTTATCTGTGTACCTGGTGTAACAACGGTGACAATGTCATTTATATAAAGTAAAAACAACAATGGACCCAGGACGCTCCCTGGGGTACACCGGATGTCACTGGAAGACAGCTCGAGTTGTTACCTTCAATAGCGACAAACTGTACACGATCCGAAAGATAGGCCGCTATCCAAGAAATTATAATGTTCGGAAGATTGTAATATCTAAGCTTCTGAATGAGTTTATAATGAACTACTCTGTCGAATGCCTTACTGAAATCTAAAAAAAGAGCGTCAACTTGGCCATTATTATCTAAAGTTTTCGCAAATGAATGAATTACAGTTAACAGTTGTGTCGTAGTGGAATAGCCTTTTCTGAAGCCATGCTGGCAATCTGTTAATATTGAGTTTCTTTCTAAAAATTTTGTGATGTGGTTGGCGATAATATGTTCAATTAGTTTGCAGCAAGAGGAAATTAATGATATTGGTCGATAATTTTCTAACAATAAACGATTACCCTTTTTAAAAACTGGCACAACTCGAGCCGTCCTCCAGTCATTGGGCACTTTAGTCGATAGCAAGGAAGCTCGGAACAGTATAAAAAGAAATCTACCAATAACTTCCGCATATCGTCTCAGACACATATTTGGGATATCATCTGGGCCACATGATTTCGTTGTTTTTAAATTCAAAAGCATTGAAACAATACCATTGTATGAAATGAAGTCCACTTCGTGTGCCTCAAAAACAGTCGAATGAAACAAGTTACCTACGTCTGACTGGGAAAAAACGCTGTGGAAGTAGTTGTTGAAATGTTGAGTGATTTCATTCAAGTCTTTTACAGTAGCTCCGTCGACCATTATTTCATTGACAGGTCTCTAATTTTCACTTAAGTACCCCCAAAATTTTTCCGGTGCGTTTTTCATAAAGCCAGGTAGCACCGTCTTAAAGTAGTAGTCTTTTGAACTGCAGACAGCTGATGACAATTTGCTTTTTATTTCACTGATAAGTTGTGGCGGAGCGCGCTTCTTTTTGTTCCTTTCAAGTTGGCGCTTTAGTTGCAGTATATTACGAGTCATCCACGGCGTTTGCTGACCTTTTTTGTTTTGTTAGGCACAAAAGTATTTATACAGTGACGACACATTTTGAGAAACATTGCCCAGAGCGTGAATACGTCGTTCTCAGTATCAGTGAAGTCAGCAAGACACGTTTCCATAAATTCCAATATCCTTGCATCATCAGCTCTAGCATAATTTTTAAAGCACTCTGTCTTAGTGCGTTTAGTGATGAGGGGTTTAATTATAAGCAAGGCGACAGTAACAAGCTTGTGATCGGAGAGGCCTTCATCAACTGTAACGACGTATTCCGAAAAGTCACGATTCACAAATAGCAGTTCAAGGACTGTACTCGAAGAACCTTGTACACGGGTGGGTTCAGTAGCCGTTTGAATTAAATCGTGTTCGAGCATAATGTCGAAGATAATATTAGTATTTTGGTCATTCTTAGAGCCCTCCTGAAGTCGTTCCCAGTTAATGCTAGGCAGACTGAAATCGCCTACAAGGAAAAGTTTCTTATGCTGAAAAGGAGACATGTATTCTTTGAGTTTGATCATGTAATCAAGTGCCGCGTCTGGCGGTCTGTAACATGCGAATAATACAAACGAATGCCCCCAGCATGACAACTGAATGCATAGGCACTCGATGTCAGGGTGTTCATCAATAACTGTTGCTTCTATTGGTTCCTTAGCTAGTACAGCAATACCTCCGCCCCTGTGTGCTCTATCTCGACGACAAATCTTATAACATGGTGGGAACACTAGGTCATCTGTAACTTGATTATGTAACCATGTCTCTGTAATGATAGTAACATGAGGGTCGTGTAGGAGCAACTGAATTTCCAGTGAATCTACCTTGTTGATAACGCTGCGGGCGTTTATGTTGGCTATACGCAATTGTTTTCTTTGTGGTGAACCTGCGTGCGCAGAACTATTGGCATTATCTGTGCAAGGAAAACTACGTTCGCGGCCTTGAACTTTGTTGGCTTGCCTACCTATGTTTACACATGCGTGTGACTTCTTGTCATGGGGCGATTCCCTCTTCCGGCCTCGTTTTTTTTAATAGGTACTTTATCATTTTTCCTTCATCCCAGACATAAGCAACGCCGTTAATGTACATCTTGTCGAAGGATAAGGTAACTTGCTCGTGTTTTTCCCGGTTTGTCTTCGCACTTGCCCACAGTTTACGTCTGATGTCACGAACGTTCCGAGAAAAGTCATCACCGATCGAAATATTAGTGTTCTTCAATTTATATCCCCTTTTTAGAATAACGGATTTGTCCCTCGAGTTCAAAAGCCTTACGATAACCGGGCGGTTTTTATTCGATGCCGGTTTTCCTAATCTATGAATTCGCTCCATAGGTATATTCTCTAGTTCAAGAACACTCTGGAAAATGTCCTTGTTTACGGTCATTTCTAAGGTTTCTGAATTTTCCCCGTTTGTTTCAGTTATTCCATAAATTATTAGGTTAGATCGCCGGCTGTAGTTTTCTAGTTCATTTACCTTCTTTTCGAGTAACTGAACTACACTGCTAATTCGGCCAAGCTGTTCCTGGCAAGAGCTAATCTTGTCATCCAGGTTCGAAAGAACATCTACTTTCTTTTCGATTTCAATTAGCCGCTTCTCTTTAATTTCCTTAATGTCACTTGATATTTCCTTCAGCTGCTTTGAAATCTGGGAAAGATCAGGACCTGGGTTGGATTTGATGTCACCTCCCAGAATTGACAACTTTCTGAGTGAAAAACCAACGGCATGCAATAAACAACTCGGCCGCGGGCACGGCAGCACCAACAGAAAGGGATCACTTGAACGAAAACATTTACCATAGCGTTTTCTCACCTGCACGGCAAGAAGAAAAGGATTGTGAACGATACACATCGTTTCGGTGCCACCGTGCCCTGTGAGCGACCAGTCGAAAGGGTGTGTCTTTATAGGATCCCTGGAAGGTGTCGCTCCACACAGCCCATGTGCGTAGTCCTCTGCGCCTGATGACGTGGAGTGACCACGCAGTCCGGTGAGTGGTCACTCCAAACCCTCTGCCGGGCGGTGGAGGCTCGGCGCCTCGCCCGATTGCGTACTCTAGCTTCACAAGAGCACTATAAATCCCGGTATGATAGTCGACACCGTCAGGTCACCTACAATCCTGGTGACCTAGTGTGGTTATGGACTCCGGTGCGGAAACGTGGACCGAGTCAAAAACTCGTCGCTGACTGTTGGACCGTTTGTTGCGACAGAGCGCCTTAGTGAGTTGAATTATAGGATTGCACGCCTAACTGCCAGTGGAAGACGGTCATCCTAGACCGAAGGCACGCATATAGCACGCCTGAAGCCCTTTACTCAGCGACCCTCCAACTAACTTCTCGCCCGGAGGGCTTCGTCTGCAAGAGGAGCAATGTTAGTGGGTCTAATCTACAACGGAGTAGCAGCGACAACAACAACGGAGTAGCAAGGAAGAGAAGAACGACGTGCAGTACTGGCTGAAACTCGCCGTCCAGTGCCTTACGAATAAAGCTCTCCTACAAACCTCGTAACAATATATATATATATATATATATATATATATATATATATATATATATATATATATATATATATATATATATATATATATATATATATATATGAGGAGTTTTTTTTTCAAAATGAGCCAAATCCACTTTAAGTAAAATTGAGAAAAACGTCGTTATTTCCTACTGATAGAACGGTGGCGCCTGCTGAATAAATTTTTTTGTCATGGTACGCATATTAGCAAAGGACCATATGGGGGCACTGAAATAAAATGTGACGTCATTATTTTACCTGATATGAACCGTTGAAGTTTGGATCCGGCACAAATAGATTCGTCACACAGGAGTTGACCCATTTTGAAAAAACAAACTTTTATTGATGCAGGTCTTTGCAACACAGAAAAGACAAAATATCAATATGTGATTAATTTTTTAGAAATATGCTGCGTGAAAGTGGTATCGATTGTCATTTTCTAGCTACAATCCTTTGTTGCACTAGAAGATAGGCCACTGGGTGCCGAGACCAGGTCTAGATGTGGTCAGAAGGAGTGTCTTCTTGACAACACGCGCACTCTTCCTGTTCGTCGGCTCCACTTTCTTGATCTTAGAATCTGCTGAAAACTTTGGAAAAATATTTGAGATCTTCATGCTGCTGCCACGACTCTCCAAAGTGTTTAACGAGGAGACCCATAACGTCTTCCACCTTGAGGGGGCTCCATTTGGCCTTGTACAAACCACACCTCTCCGGGGCACCTGACAAATTCTTCCCTTTTCGCAGCACTGGAACAAAATTTGACACAGAGAACCTATAATGTGGCTCTGCTCGAACTTCTGGGCTTCGTCTGCTGGTGTTAAGCTGCATATGAAAAACTTTAATTGTGCTAATCTTAAAGGGCAGGCTCGATGTGGGCTTCAATACCAGCGTTGCATAGGCCTTCCAGCCGTAGACATCCCAGTGCTTTCCGAGCTACAAGAGTGTGCCATGTTCCGCAAAATTTTTTTGTAGGCATCTGGGTTCAGTATTCATGCTTCCTTATGTCTTTCTCAATCCTGCCGAAGACTCGATCAGGCGGCAAGAAGCTGTGACCAGTGACAGGGAATACTAGAGTAATTTTCGATACCTGAGCAGGAGAGAGAGAGAGATAATAAAACGAGAGAAAGGCAGGGAGGTTAACCAGAATTGTAGCATCCGGTTTGCTACCCTACACTAAGGGAGCAGGAGCTTCATTTTGGAGCCACCAGAGAAGCATGCCTATCATGGTGGAATTTTTGTTCTGGCCAGCACAGCCGTCGGCTACCAAACGGACTTCTTGGATTCCCTTGTAGCTGAGGATTCGAAGTGTGTTGTGCAGAGCGCTGGCCACCTCATTGCTTCCTTTGACACTCTGGTCCTGACTCCAGGTATAACAGTGAACACCATCTTTGGGCATTGACCCATCTTCTTGATTTCGTACTATGCAGAAGTGGTATTGGTAAAGTTGCCGGCTGTAGTATGCCTGCTGGCCAGGAATTTTAGGCATCGCTTGGTTTTGCTGGCAGTCGAAGGAAAGGGTCAACAGGTTTCCTCGTCTTTCCCTCAAGAGAGCGTAGCACGCCTTGTATTTCAATTTGTGCACAAGTTGCTCCGTGATTACTTTTTGCTTCTGTACAGGGTCGGAGACAGTTTTCAGGTAATGTCCATTTCTCAGGCATACCGAACACACGTCTGTCCGTGGCGTTCCAAAAGAAAGGTTGAACATGGTCCGAAAAATCCCATGAAAAAAGCCGTACTTCACTTGCGCATTATGCGGAGCTTGGGCATTGTACATGCGCCAAACGTTTCTGAAGCTTTTTAGCTCGCATGGCAGGTAAAGCTTCTTCGTCTTCTGTCGGCAGTAATGCGACTCTCTAGCGCGAAGGCGCTTTATAAATGAAACTACGGCTGCGCGCTTGTGACCATACTTTCTTACTTTGTGGTCGCCGCCTCGATTTTCAGGCTTCATTTCACCTTTTCCATGCTTGTGCTTTAGCAGTATTTTAGAAGAACTTCTTGCTGGGCGAGTTGGTGCATGTTCGTGGTGGGAATCGTTGCTCTTTCCGTTTCTCTGTCCTTCCTTCCTGTGTTCGTCCGATTGAATGCGCAACGATTCCCACCACGAATGTGCTTTAGCAGACTTGTGACGGTACTGTGGCTGACTCGTAGCACAGCACAAAACATATCGCGACACACTGGAATCACTTTTTCGTCGTCGAGGCGTACCTTGTATGTTGCTGAGAGCCCACGGGGGGGGGGGGGGGGGGCGTGTATCCGTTGTTCTCCGGCGCTTCACGGGTTCCGAGGAGCAAAACATTAAAATAAAAGCACCACGCTGTTGTTTCGGAAGTCCCAGGAATTTGTCCTTGAAACTTCTTGCGGAAGTTGTCGAAACGAGAGAGCACTTCATCGTTTTTTTCTTGTGCTCTCCGCGCACGTTACGTAGTCTAGGACCACTTCTTCGTCTGGGTCACCAATCTCTTCGTTACCGTCTTCTTCCATTTCAAACGAGCAAACTTCAATAAGAAACACCAAAACAAGGCCACACGTTCAGGCGGGAAGCGTAGTCGTGCCGGCCATTTTGGCTGTTTGATCACGGGGTGCGCAGGAAGCTCCCTCATTGGTTGAGTGGATTTGGCTCACTTTGATAGAAACATGCCTCGTATTTGGCTCATTTTTGATTCGGAATAGCTCCTTTGAGTACCTGTTTCTATGTACATTTGGCCCATTTTCTTTTGAACAGTGTCGTAAATGGAAGCCAGCTGCAAGTTGTTTTCGTTGCAGCCAAATTTATCCAAGTTTCGGTTTCGGGATTTGGCTCATTTTGAAACAAAACTCCTCATATATATATATATATATAATTTATTTATTTATTTATTTTATCAGAATGTACGTTTCATTAGCATGGCATACACCAGATTGTACATGCATGCATTCATGACAAACTCGCGATATATAGTGAACTAGATGTCACGACATGATTGACTTCGTTTGCCGCAATGACAAATAAGACGATATATGCAGCTCTTTGCTGGCTGCTTCACATTACATCGATTCCCACATTGCGTGGGATCTGCCGGCTTTTTTAAGTCGGATTCCTGATATGTCCAGAGGCGTTTCTCGTAAGTACTGCTTCTCCAACGTCATAAAGTCCTGCAGTGTAGTAACGACGATCATAAGCCTCTTTGGTGCACGTTTGTTCGTCCAGAAACCGAAGACGCACCTGCGTTCTTAATCCCTGAGGTAATTGCCAAAGAATTTCCGTCTCGACAAGCTGTTGAAGAGCAACCACGTAAAAATTCGGCAGATCCCACTTGCCCTGGGAATCAACGTTATGCAACGCATACGGCGGGAGGGTGACTATGGCGTAATTTTTTTAATGCGAACCATTTCTTAGCGAACCTCAGGCACTTTGGCCTTTCTATCTCGGTATCTATCTATCTATCTATCTATCTATCTATCTATCTATCTATCTATATATATATATATATATATATATATATATATATATATATATATATATATATATATATATATATATATATCGGTATCTATCTATCTATCTGTCATGTCGCGGCATCTAAAGTGCACACTCGGCACCAACGTGTGCGCATGCGCGCTCAAAGGCACACAGCATAGATACAGCAACGCTATCTGCAATAAACGATTCTTGTTCTGGCGTTTACGGAGTGTGTTACTTCCGCGGCGCGATACTACAGTGGCGACGAGGGTGTTTTCACCTAGCTGGATCACACCATGCTAGTGTGATGGGCAGCGGGCACGCATCGGACGATGGCATCACGCCCCGGGAGCCCGTGGTGAACACATTCACAGCGCCGATGCAGCGTTTTCCTCAGGGGGCGCCTGTGTGGTCACGCCAGTACAATCTAGCCGGTCAGCGATGGTTACCCGGCACGGTGACGTCATCGGTAGGCGCTTGGTTATGGTGGACACCACCGGAGGAATGCAGTGTCGTCACGTGGACCAACTGCGGCCACGGCACCCCAAACTGTGGCAAAGCAGGAGCTCTCCGCGACAAACCGATTCCGCAAATGGCGGCGGCCAGGATCCAGAGATGGGCACTACTATTATCCGCATATCAGTATGACAGCATGACAGGTCATTGAATGCGAATGCCGACGCCTTGAGCCGTTTGCCTCTGCCGGAGCCAGCGCACCACGGTGAAGATGATACCGTAGAATACGTGCTGCATGCGCAAGCATTGACAGATTTATCTCTTTGCACGCAGCAGTTGGTCGACAGCACGAACGATGACGCTCTTCTGAGGCAAGTGAAGACATGGATTCTGCGCGGCTGGCCTAAACAACTTGGGCAGATGCAACAGGGCTTCCTGCCGTACTTCACCCGCAGACACGAACTTACTGTGAGTAAGGGACTATCTACTAGGGTCATCGGATGGTTCTGGCCGAAGCAGTGCGGTTAAATATTCTTCAACTACTCCACGATACCCATCCCAGCATGACTGCTATGAAGCGTCTGGCGCGCTCATTGTTTTGGTATCCCGGATTGGACCACGACATTGAAGAGTTGGTGCACAGCTGCCAGCCATGTGTCCAGAATAGGCCCATGCCAGCAAGGCAGGCCCCTATTAGCTGGCCGAAAACCAACAAACGTTGGTCTCGCCTGCACATCGACTACGCTGGTCCGGTGGAAGGGCATATGATCTTAGTCGTAGTGGATGCGGAAACTAAATGGTTGGAAGCAGTACCCCTCAAAACAGCTAGTGCAGAAACCACAGTTGAAGCACTGCGTGGTATGTTCGCGCGTTTTGGCCTGCCTCAGACAGTCGTCTCCGACAATGCGCCACAATTTAACAGTTCAGTTACTGAGTGAATAAACTTTATTAAAAGTCCGGGCGAGACGGGGGGAAGAGGGGATTAACCCCTGTCCCGTCCCACTCTCCGTCGATGATGATGGCATCAGTTGACGGCTTGAAGCCCTTGGACCCGGGCGGCATCCTCGGCTTGCCGGACGGTCCAAAGTTGGTCGGTCAGCTTATCGCTGGTGAGTGCCGCCTCCCAGTGGCAGCGACGCCGACGCAGCCGATCCTCAGCAGTGACCACAGCCGCGGCGGCGGTCGGCCCCTGCCCTCGCGCGGTGGTAGCAGTTCGTCCCTGTCTAATAAAACTTGTAACTGGGCGAGTTGGTTCATACTTGAAGGTAAAAACTGGTAAGCGCAAATAAACAAGACAGGGACACAGGAAGACTGAACATGGACAGGCGCTACTTTCAACTAACTTTTATTTATCTTCAACCTTCAATATATACTCATGATACAGGGATGATCCTGAGCACATGGTCACATGGTCACAAATCTAACCAGTTACAAAAAAGCACTCAAAAACGCGTTCACTATCAAACAATGATACGGACGTGTCGCTAACACATGCCTTCCCTCTTGCAGATATATGGAACGCCTCCATCAGTTCACGGGCGGTAGTATCTTTACTCCTGCCTAATATCTTAATGTTCGCGAAAACCGGTGCACACATGCAAGCCTGGCAATGCGCAGGTAAATGCGCGTTCCCATTATTCCTAATTGAGAGCTCATGTTCCCTTGCACGGGCGTTCACGCAGCGCCCGGTTTGGCCCACATAAGATTTCCCACAAGACAGCGGTATTTCGTACACGACGCCAGTCGCACATCTAGTATACGCCGAAGCGTGCTTCTTTCCGCAACCGCCGGGTTTTATCTCGCCAGAGGAGATTCTGGGGCAAAGCCCAGCCAGCTTACGCGGGGGGGAAAAAACCAATGGCACATCATGCCTGCTCGCTATCTTCTTCAGGTTGTGGGGTACGCGATGCATATATGGCATCACCTCGGGGCGCCTCCTACGTTGCGGGACAGGGTTCACTTCATTGGAACGGGCTGCCTTAACAACACGCAGAAGTACCTCTGCGATCGCCGTCACTACCGTGCAAGGGTAACCAGCAGCTAATAAGCGCCGAACCTGATCGTTAAAGCTAGCTTGCATTGCATGTGGGCAAGATTTCGTGAGAGCAGAACGCAGGCACAGTTTGGCAATACCCCTCTTTACAAGCTTAGACTGCGCAGAATCGCAAGGCAACAGTGCCTTCTGCGCCCCGGGGACTATAGCTCCAACATAAATGGTCAGCTAAAACGAGACGAAGATCTAAAAACTGCAGCGCGTTGTCAGTGGGTACTTCATAAGTGAAGGTCAAGCCTTTCGCGCACTGTCTAAAAGTGTTAAGAACAGCATCAACAGACTTGTCTAAGGATAAGACCTGCGGCTTCTTCAGATGAATTAAAAAATCATCTACATACCTAAAAACTTTAAGAACACAAGTATCGTCAAGGTTACTGTTTAAACAACGATCAACGTCCGCTAAGAAAATATTATTAAGCAGCGTGGAGATTAGGGCTAGTTGGTACGAGTTCATTCTGGTCGAACTGCGCAAAGGACGGGACACGAAGGAAAGCAAGACAAACTGCGCTCGTTTGTCTTGCTTTCCTTCGTGTCCCGTCCTTTGCGCAGTTCGACCAGAAAGAAAATATTGCACAAGACAGGCGCCACACAAGACTCAATGCAAATTCCTTGCTTCTGCAGATAAAACTCGTTCCTAAACAAAACAAAAGTGGAGCAAAGATAAAATTCCAGTAAGGTCATAAAATTATTGAGTGACAACCCAGCAGAATTCTGAAAATCAATAACGCCACTGCTCTCAATACAGTCGCGAACAGAGGTGAACAACTGTGCATGAGGTATTGAATAAAATAGTCTGGGCGCTCTCCTGGTCGTCTCCATAACTTGTGATATACCAAAATTGGCAGAGCAGGGGATCAGTGTATGACGAACACGACGCACTGGTCATAACATGAATAGCTCAAAATACCTGTCGTGTACATCGTGAAACCCTTTCTCTCAGTCCCGTGTGGCACATACCCGTATAACAGGAAGGAAGGAACACAAAAAGGGAGAAGGCAGGGAGGTTAACCAGACAGCAGTCCGGTTGGCTACCCTACGCCGGGGGAAAGGGAAGGGGAGTGGAAAGATGGGAGAGACAAAGAGAGAGAGGAGGCGCGAGAAAAAAAAAGGAAATGATCAATAAATGAGCTGACAGGTATGAGGCGGTGGCACTGTACAACAGTCATAGGCGTTCACAAAGGCCCGTAGTTCTTAAGAAGCACAAAAGTGCTTTAACGGCCTTGTGGGCCGCCGAGCGTTGGGACGGCGCTCCAGCAGCATCTGCACGGAGAGCCTCGATTTGCCTCTGAACGACGAACTCTTTCTGACGCGATGCGACGATTGGACGATCTACCCGTGTACCAGAGTTCATGTTATGCGGGTGTGTGCCACAGGTGACACAGAGTCTCAACCAACACAGTAAACGTGAACACACACATTGACGCGCAGGGAAAGTGATAATAATAATAAGGTTTTATGTCCCAAAACCATGATATTGCCACGGGCGTTTCCTAATATCACTTTTTGCTTTATTCGGTTTTCGCCCACAAAGACTGTCAGCAACGCTCAGCGCGAACCGCGCCTCATTGTTCGAGAAGCTTCCCGATCATTGTAGATCGTTTTTGTTAAGATTGCGCGCAAGACGCGCACACTCGAGCTCATTCTAGAATTTGCACGACAGCCAGCGATAACGCTGGAATATTCGACGGCACATGTTTAAATGCCGACACGCTTCACCGCTTGTCAGTTGATCGACGGTCGACGCTCTGCTCGCCGCTATCAGTGTATTACTTTTCAGTTTCCCGGCCACAAGTTCGGCCAAATAAAGAGTTTCATCTCTGACGTGCTGACTGCTGCCTTCGTCAATGTCACGACCACGTGACAATATGATTGAGAGACGCCGTACCAGAGGGCTCCGGAAATTTTGACCATCGGGTATTCTTTAACGTGTACCGAGATCGCACAGTACACGGGCATCTAGCATTTTGCCTCCATCGAAATGAGACCACCGCGGCCGGGATCGAGCCCGCGACCTTCGGGTCAGCAGCCCAGCACCGTAACCGCTACAACACCGCGGCGGACGCAAGGAAAGTGAGGAAGCTGAAGACAACACCTCTGGAGGACGCTCAGCTACTATCCACTCATCCACGTGGTCCACAACGCGGACTACGTGGACAACTCAAAAACCAGGGTCAATGTTTTTTACAATATATCTGCTGAGAGATCCAGGCCTCTCATCATTACCGGCGAATTCAACATTGAGGTATCGAGACCCAGCAACGCTTGGTCCTTATACTGCGTGAAAGACGGCTTGAACGTGGAAAGGGCCTCAAAAGATCTCTCTGCCGCGTCCACGACAGGAGGCATCATAGATCATTTCATCGTAAGAGGCATCCAGGATTTCCACCAGCTGCACTATACCTCGCACTTCACTACACTTAGACTCCTCATAACCGCGATCACGAATGGATTCGATTAACAAGTCCGGTCAAGCTGCTAGTGATCACTGATCACGGTGATGATGACCTTGTTGAAGAACTGTCAAGAACCCCTTCTACACATGCACAAGGGTTCGTGAAACGTGCGTGCGTTCTCCGTCATAACAGAGAAGCATGGGCTTCCAAAGTAACGTCGAGCGGCGCCGCAGCCCCGTTCGCAACTGGGGGCATCCACGGCCAAAACACTGCCGCCCCCACTTCCGCGCACGCGCAGAGTTCTCGGAATGCATCTGTGGTGCGTCACAATGTAACTATCGCTGACTAGCAGTGCAGCATCGTTACGCAACTGTAAACAACTGCTTATATAATAGATATGCTACTCTTCAACATATGAGTGTACGTATACCAATTCCACATTTCTCTGGCGTCATTTCGTAACGATACGCTCAATGTGAAAAATTGCGCCACAGTCACTATCCTGCGCATGCTTCGCATAACATCGACTTCCACGGTACGTGGGATCTGCCAATTTTTTCTTCTTCGCATTGATGTCGTGTGCCTTTAATTGCTGTATCAAAGACCGCCGATAATTGTGGTTACAAAAAAATGGCACCACCCGTGCTGACGTGACCACCCGCTTAGATCCGAACTTGCGCTTGCGATTTGCCTATTGTGCTGGCAGCAACCACATTCACTATTCTGCGCATGCTTCGCATAACATCGATTCCCACGGTACGTGGGATCTGTCGAATTTTTATTCTATGAAACGTTACGAAATGACGCCAAGGATTTGTACAAATGTTATAAGCGCACACATATGTTTAAGAGTCGCATATGCGCTATATAACTAGTTTTTCACAGCTGCCTAACGATGCCAAGGTGGATGATACCAACACCAGAAGGTGTAAGCTGATATGTAGTGCTTATACTTGTCCTTTATGGCGTAGAACGCGCGCACGTTTTACGGAACCGTGTACATGTGTAGAAGAAGCTCGTCATCACCATGAAGAGTGAGCGCCAGCAGCTGGACAGAACTTGTTATCGGATGCGTTGGTGATCGCACCGACGATGGGTGTTCTTGTAGTGAAATATGAGGTATAGTACAGCTCTTGGAAATCGTGGATGGCCTCTTACGAAGAATTGCTCTATGATGCCTCCTGTCCTAAACGTGGGAACGAGGTATTGTGATGCCGGGTCCACATTGAAAGCGTCCTTCATGTATTGTAAGAACCAGGCGTTATTGGGTTTTGATAAATCAATGTAAATGTCACCGGCAACAATGAGGGACATGGTCTTCTCGGCAGAAATATTGTAGAATGCATCGGCCCCATTTGCTTGCTTGCTTGCTTGCTTGCTTTTTTTTGTTTGTTTGTTTGTTTGTTTGTTTGTTTGTTTGTTTGTTTGTTTGTTTGTTTGTTTGTTTGTTTGTTTGTTTGTTTGTTTGTTTGTTTGTTTGTTTGTTTGTTTGTTTGTTTTTGCATAGTCGATGAGGTACGTTAATGAAAACCGCTGGAAGAACTCCTGCGCTCCGGGGCTCAAGAAGATGGCGCCGAGCGCAATGTCTTCGTTATTGTGATCTACATGCACAAAGCAGATTCGGCTGCTTTTCTGTGTGTGTTCGGTGTCTGGCGGCCGGTGAAATTTGACGCCGCCTACGTTGAAGTTGCGCATCGTTGTGTTGTTATACTGTATATGGTCACGCCGCCACGTCGGCAATGAAGCCGCTTGCTGTGGACGACACATTGTAATCCCGTGATTGCAGTGGGCTCATCGCTCCAGGTTTCAGAAAGTGTGAACGCGTCAGTGTCTGTGACCACAGCGTCTTTTAGGGGCGACGCTCCTTAAGGCGGCACCCGTTCGTCCCTCGTAGTAGTGCGTAACCAGTCGTAACGCTAGTACCAGATCTTGACCTCCAAGGTGGTGCGGGTGGGAGATTTTTCCTGTGCGTTGTTGAACATAAAAAAATTCGCAGCGTGCGCGTTAACTAAAGGCCGAATTCTTCTGTCTCTCATTCCCCATTAGCAGCCATTGGCATGTTCCAGTAGGAAACGTTAGTAGAAGTAGAAGTGTAAGTGTTAGCTAAAAGCCGACTTCTTCTGTCTCTCATTCCCATTAGCAGCCATTGTTTACCTCCAAGGTAGTGCCTGGTGAGATTTCTCCTGTGCGTAATTAAACAATAAAAATTTTGTTCAAAACGCCGTTGATTGATGAAATAAACCAACGAAAGACGCCAGATGTTTTCTAAAAGCAAAACGAAAGAACGCCAGATGTTTTCTAAAAGCAAAACGAAAAGGCGCCAGCTGCTTAACGAAAGACGCCAGATGTTTTCTAAAGCAATGGTTTTCTAAACAATGAAAATTCACAGCGTACAAGTAAAATTAAAGTGAGCTGCAAGTCGTCATAACTCATCGAACCTTTCGTATAAACGCGCCCGATCTCACGTCGGTGATGATGTACTGGGCAGAATTCACGGAAGATTCACGGTTTACCGATGAACCTTCGCAGCTTCGCCCACTCATCATCATTCACTCCGTGGATATGCTGTGATTTTTTTACAGGTGTACACGTTCGCGTGTAGAGACTGTACGCTGAGAGCGGCGAGCGTGAGGTGATTGTTCTGGTTGTGGCATCGAATGAACGTGGCAGCCTGGCCTAACACAGCGTCTAGGGGCCTGTTTGCTACCCGGCTGATTTCGTCCACAAACTGTCTGTCGATAAAGCCGTCGACATTTCGGAACCTGGAGTCACCCTTTGCGTTAGCGAGGTATATGCCGTCGAGGCTGGTAGCCCTGGATTGTGCTACGTCGACCAACTTCAGTGGATAGCGCTTATCGTATTCGTAGACTACCTGGGCGTATGTGGCCCAGGCAGTTAACGAATATGTATGTATGCGGCCCAGCTAGTCTACATCTACAAAACGGCTCCCAGTCAATCTCACGTCATTATCGGTCAGCATGAGGCCATCGACCAGCATCGTAAGAAATAAGGAGAACACTGCGTCGTTCTGGCCCACCGTGTGCATGGCATCAATGAATTGGAATATCGAGAGTGTCAGCTGTTCATGAGCACGAGCTCCGACCGACGGACCATTGCGCGTGCGGAACACTAGGTATTCATTTTTATTTATGTATAAATGCATAAATAAATGTCTTGTCATACTAAAATTGGCATGGCGTGACATGACCATATGACAAACATAAACTACAGTTCGTAAAACGAAAACGATGACTTGGACAGCATGTACGGCATGATTTACGTGACACATTCCTATGGCGTTCGCAGCCGTTTCATTCACTGTATATTTACCAAAATAGGTATGGCATGACATGAATGCGTGAAGAACATAGAGGACACGTCATAGATTGTAGTTTAGATACCAGAATGTACGCTTCATTACCATGGTATATACCAGAATGCACATGCACCCATGCATGACAATCATGCGACAGTGATATTTATGTCATCACATGAATGGCTTGATTGGCGTGGGATCTGCTGGATTTTCTTTCTGTAAACACAGAAGCTCTCAGGCGACACTGGCGAGTTCGCACGCGTCTCCAACGTCAACGTCTTAGTCTTCTTCGACTGAGATAGAAAGAATGGCAGAAGAAAGACAGCGAGGTTAACCAGGAGGAGCTTCGGTTGGCCACCCTGTACCTGGGAAGGAGAAAGAGGGTGCGAAAGGATGAAAGAGGAGAAGAGAGTCTGTAAAGACTCTATTCGGCTGGCCACACTAGAGAACCGCGCTTCTCACGGAGGTGCTGGCGATGCGGCAATAAGAATTGACGAAAGAGATCAAAATGACGGCAACCTTGCATATGCGAACGAGGAAAATTGCGAATTTCGACATCCCTTACATTGCTTTTCTATTCATCTTATTTATCTATCGATTCCCTCAATGTTACGTTCGAGCTAGCAATTTTGAAATTGCGGGCACCCTTGCATAGTGGGTGAGAGATTTTAGACAAAGGTAAAGCAAAATAAAATAAGATGGCGGACACATTAGCCACAATATCTGTAAGGCCGCTCTATGGCTGCGAGCCGTTCAGGAGAGAGGGCAGAGGCCCTTTAGCTAGCACGCCGATGGTGGCTGCGGTTTTCGCGCCAAGGAATGAACCGCGAGTTCGCGGAAGGCCGAGAGGGGTCTGCGCCGTCTCCCGCTGTGTTCGGGAGCGTTCAGGACGGTCGAGCCGTCTGCGGTGGCGCCATGCGGGCAAGTGCGTGCTGCCTCCCGTTTGGACGTGACATCTGGCCCAGAGCCGCGGAGGCCTGGTTTTCGAGCTCCAGGAATTCCGGTCAAAACACGGACTGGGTCCGAGGCGCTGGCCGCGCTGTTTGAAGGCATCTACCGGCCACGGGGACACACTGCAGAATACCCCCTGTGGTGTCATGTTCGCGCCGAGTCGCAGGCGACGGCCTGCTTGCTGGCCGAGGAGTGGAACGTGTAAGCGATAAATTCTGCGCACGTGGTGTTGGCTCCTGACACCGTGAATGAACATGCGTGGAAGAGAAAGGAGGAAAGCAGTGTTTTTCGGAATATCTGGGCTTTCCGTTTAGGCCCTGCCCGGTGGGCGGAGGCCAAGAAATACTTACGCTCTGGTTGGCCGCCGTGGTCAAGGGATGGACCAAGAGCGGCCACCGCCCATTTTCTTTGTTCTTGGCAGGAGATATTGAGCTGCACGAGTGCGGCAAGACAGTCTGGGCTGTAATCAGCATTGCTGATAGATCGGTGAGGCTCCGTACTATGTACGTAAGGCTAGCCTGGGCTGAAATCATGTGTTGATAGATCAGTGAGGCTAGCGGCCGTGCAACGTAAGACAGTCTGGGCTCTAACTTCTTCAATAAGTAGAAGAGTGAGACTGTGTGTTATTCCTGTTTAATCTTTTGTATATTTCTAGCTCAGTTGTATCCATTATTTTACGTTCACATAAACTACTAAATTCATCTAACCACCACTGCTGCCTACGTGTGAATGCATCATCGCTGCCGATCATCAACGAAGATCTCCGTGATCGACGACGACGAAGGACCATCGAAACTTTACTGGCGCAGCCCGACAGGATCGGCAAGCCACACGAAGAGCAACTGCAAGGTGTCCATCGAGCCAGAGACGCCGACTGCAAGGAGGTGCCAGCGAGTCCCATCGCCATCGAAAGTCGTCGGGAGCCGAACCACAGCGGAGGCCCCCAGCAGAAACGGGTGAGCGGGATTCCTTACGCTTTGTCTAAGTTGGCATGGCTGTTGCTCTGTGAGGCTAGAGATGATCACGCGCAGAATGGCAAGCGCTGTGGGGTCTAGTGTGGGCGAGGATGGTGCATCTGAGCAGAGAGAAGATCAGAGACAGCAGGAGCTACCGAGCTTCAGAGAGACTGAGTCTGAGCAGTCGGTCACCGGAGGTGGTAGTGGGGCGCTAGGCGCTCTACAAGATCCGGATAGGTCAGATCCAGAGGGAATGGCAGTACGATGCCTGCAGCTCGAGCTCGAAAAAGTACGCCTACAGCTTGAATGTGAACGCGTAGCCCTACGCAGAGCAGAGATTGAGCAATCGAGTAGGTCGCCTTCGATGTCGGGAACGAACGACCGCCGCCATACCGGCATTGACGGAGTAGCACAATGCGCTAAAATGCTGAAGGCATACAGGTTGCCGTGCGACGCGGATGTCCCGATGTGGTTCGATGAGGTGGAAAAACTGTTTTCATCCTTCCAGGTACCGGAAGACAACCGAGTACACTTGATAATGCCTGCGCTGTCTGAGCGAGTCCGCTATATGCTGTGTAGCTTGAGTGAAGAGGAGTGTGGATATTATGAGATCGTGAAACGTGCGGTACTAAATGAACTTAAGCTCACCCCAGCTGAGTACTTAGACAGGTTTCAAAAGGTGACGAAGAAAAGAGAAGAAACATGGGCTCAGTTCGCTTCTCGGGCCAGAACGTACTTCGCGTATTACCTGCAATCTCGTAATGCGGATACTAAGGAAGCGGTTGCTGAGCTAATGGTCGCTGACCGAATGAAGGCGAGTTTGGGCCCGGAAGGTCTAGAGTATGTTCTTTTGCGGGAGGGCGAAGAGTGGTTCAAACCTGTAGAGGTCGCTAAAGTTCTCGAGACTTTTGAACAGGCGAAAGGAAAGGGTCGAGCAACTAAGACGCTTGGAGTGCCAACTGCTCCGCCGTTAGCCAGGCAGGCCGGCATAGAAAAGGCCAATGTAAGGTGCTACATTTGTCGCGGTCAGGGTCACGTGGCTAGGGATTGTCCTCAGGCCTCAAGTAAGGAGCAGCATGCGAAGTTGACCACTGTGCCTAAACAGAGAGTCCATAATGTCGCCATTGTTGATAAGTTACCGCCACCCGAGCAGGAAAGGGTGCTGAGTGCGAGGGTGGAAGTATTCGAGCGAAGTGCTGGCTCGGGCCGGTCGAAACTGGAACTTATCCCGATCACGAGCGGTGGCATAACTACTGAAGCTGTGCTGGACACAGGCAGCGAAATAACGGTGATACGTGAAGGGATACTTCCGCAAAGGGTAAAGGATTCATCGGGCGCAGTAAGGCTCCAGTCGGCGTTTGGAAAAACCATCCAAGCAACTTTGGCTACATTGCCAATAGCTTTAAACTACCCGGGAAGGGTGGGACAACCACAGAAGGTTGATCTGGTGTGTGCTATTACTGACCAGCTCGCGGATGGAGTTAACTGTCTGCTGTCAAAAGAGGATTGGGAGTTACTGCATGCACAAGAAGACAATGGGAGTGAACGGGAAAGTGTTACGCATGTCGTCAGTGCAGTGGGACTTCGATCAAGTGAAATGAAAGACAGCGATACAGCAGTTTTAAACTGTGGCCGTGGCGAAACGGTTGATGAGGTTCAAGAATCGGGAGAAAGTGGTCCCGCTTTTGCCGATCAGGTCACTAATCAGCGAGAGCAATTTAGAGCTGAGCAGCTTTCAGATGATAGCCTTCGAAGGTCATGGGAGGATGCAAGAAAAAAGAAAGCTGGCATGTTTGTGGCAGACGGGCTCTTATACCATCGGGACTCTTTAGCGGGAGTCAAGGTCAGACAGTTAGTCCTGCCGGTTGAAAGGCGCAGCGAGGTGTTGGAGCTGGCGCATGAGTCCTTATGGGGTGGACACTTGGGGTCGAAAAAGACCAGGCAACGCATAAAGTATAGTTTCTTTTGGCCAGGAATGGAAAGGGATATTGTTGAGCATTGTAAGACATGCCATCAGTGCCAGACGCGGTCTGATAGAAGGCAAAGTGACAAGATACCCATTACGCCACTCACGCGGCCGGAACACCCATTCCAGGTGGTTAATGTAGATGTCATCGGCCCTATCGATGTGCCGTCGGCGAGAGGCCACAGATATGCCCTGTGCCTCGTTGATCTTTGCACTAGATGGCCTGAGGTGGTGCCACTCCGATCGTTGACTGCAAAGGCCACATGCGAGGCATTACTGGAAATTTTTAGTCGCACCGGTGTTCCGGAAATGGTCTGTTCTGATCAGGGCACAAACTTTAAGTCACAAATGACACAGCTGATGTTGGAAAAATTGGGCTGTTCACCAAGGTTTTCCACCCCTGAACAACCCGAGAGCAATGGCGTGGTGGAAAGATGGAACAGGGTTCTCAAAAATATGCTGTATCATGTAATAGAACGTGACCAAAAGAATTGGGACAAGCTTGTCCCATTTGTGCTGTGGGCGTACCGCGAAGTGCCACATGACACCACAGGGGTGTCGCCATTCAGGCTGTTGTATGGCAGAAACCCGACCGGGCCTCTATCAATTTTGCAACAGACCTGGACGGGTGAAGTAATTGTGCCGGCAACTCTAAGAGAGAAACCATCGAAGTATTTGCAACAACTGCGTGAGCAACTAGATCTTGCCGCGAGCGTAGCGGAGTTGACAAGCACTGCACACCAGGGCAGATATGCTGAAGTGTACAATAGGAGGGCGCGAAGTAAAGAATTTAATGTTGGAGACCAAGTGCTGCTGTTTGATACAGCTAGGGCAACAAAGATGGCGGCCAGGTGGTTGGGGCCGTTCACGGTAACAGGTAAAGAGCGGGAACACTCTTATCGCCTACAAATGAATGACGGAAAGTCCTCGGTGGTGCATGCAAATCGGCTCAGGCCCTACTATGCTAGAGTAAGCCACGTTGGGGTGGTCTTCGAAGAGGACGAAGAGTTTGGTGATGTGGAGTACGCGCCACAGGCGGTGCCTACTGCAGATGGAGATAGTGTGATACCCCCCGAAAAGCTGGATCATTTGCGTCCTGACGCGCGGAAGGAGATTGAGAGGGTATTTCAGAAACATCGCTGTGTTTTTGATGGAAAGCCTGGGATGGCTCAGGTAGGTCGGCATCGTATTGAGTTGGAGGATAGTTGTAAGCCCAAAAGGACATTCCCTTACCGAGTTCCAGAGCTGTTAAAGAAAGAGGTTAGTCGGCAGGTTGGAGAACTTCTTGATCTGGGGCTTATATACCCAGTGGAAAGTGAATTCGCACACCCGGTTGTGTGTGTGGGTAAGAAAGACGGGTCAATGCGCATGTGCATTGATTATAGGACGTTGAATGCTGTCACGCGCGTGGATGCCTTTCCAATGACTAATCCGCGAGAGCTAATTTTCAGAGTGGGGCGCGCAAATTTCATAACTGTAGTTGACCTCAGGAGAGGGTACTGGCAGGTGCCAATGGATCCCCAAAGTGAATATCTCACGGCGTTCGTGACACACGATGGGCAGTACGCGTGGAGGGTAATGCCCTTCGGTTTGAAGAACTCAGCAGCTACCTTTCAGCGGATGGTTAATGCATTGCTGTCAGCACACCAGGCTTATGCATCAGCGTACCTTGATGATATAGCAATTTTTTCAGACACATGGGAGGAACACCTTCGCCATGTGGACACCGTGCTTAGGATTCTTGGTGATGCCGGTCTGAGGGCAAGCTCTGAAAAATGCCAGGTAGCGCAGACACATATCCGTTATCTAGGACATGTGGTTGGCTCGGGAACTCACGGCCCAGACCCAGAAAAGATAGCTGCTATCAAAGGCCTTGTACCGCCGCGCACAAAGAAGGAAGTGAGAAGCCTCTTGGGGCTTTGTGGGTATTACCGCGAGTGTGTGTCGAACTACGCGGACGTCGCGGGCCCGCTCACAGCGTTAACTAGGCGGGGGGTGCCAAATGAAATCCCATGGGGAGAAGATGCCCAGGAGGCGCTCGATAGTTTAAAGACGTCGTTGTGCCAGGCTGTCGCCATGAACACTCCTGACCCTCATCAGCCATATTGGCTCTTCACGGATGCGTCGGCCACGGCAGCCGGAGCCTGTTTGACTCAAATGTCGGCAGACGGGAAAGAAAAGCCGATAGCGTTCGCTAGCCATCGATTTAACCCGACACAGGGGCGCTGGTCAACGATAGAAAGGGAGGCGTTTGCAATAATATGGGCGCTCAAGAAATTTGACTATTGGCTCTTTGGAGCAGTGGTGAATGTGGTCTCTGATCATAACCCTCTGTCCTACCTGACCACCAGCACTCCGCAGGGAGCAAAGCTAGCTAGGTGGGCACTTTCATTGCAGCGATACAATGGCACGGTGCGCCATCGGAAAGGCGCGCATAATGCCAATGCGGATGCACTGTCAAGGCTTCAGAATGGCTCATGGGAGCCAGCTCAATAACGAGCCATGCTAGCTTGGACGGGCGTGAATGTTCCCGTTCACCTCAAGTGTGGTGTGTGCTGAACTATAGAACTGCACGGAACTCTTCGTGGTGCATTGGACTCTTTGTAGATATATGTAGCTGTATCTAGAGCGCTTGTGCCACGTGCATACTAGATTTCTTTTTTGTTTCTTTGCGAGTGTTGTGCTTTATAGTGAAATGAAATATGTCGTGTTACCTTGCCTGTATAGCCCATTTTACATGTATGCTTTATTGAGTGTATCATTCTCAGCGTTATTCCGCACGAAAAGGCTGCTTTTCATGGATCTGTAAATAATTTTTCATGGAGCTCGGACGTAATGCTTCCGCGGCCTTTGTTTAATTTGTAGTATAGCTGAGCACGTTTAGAGCCCAGTATACTCTTTAGGAGGGGCGTGTAAGGCCGCTCTATGGCTGCGAGCCGTTCAGGAGAGAGGGCAGAGGCCCTTTAGCTAGCACGCCGATGGTGGCTGCGGTTTTCGCGCCAAGGAATGAACCGCGAGTTCGCGGAAGGCCGAGAGGGGTCTGCGCCGTCTCCCGCTGTGTTTGGGAGCGTTCAGGACGGTCGAGCCGTCTGCGGTGGCGCCATGCGGGCAAGTGCGTGCTGCCTCCCGTTTGGACGTGACATCTGGCCCAGAGCCGCGGAGGCCTGGTTTTCGGGCTCCAGGAATTCCGGTCAAAACACGGACTGGGTCCGAGGCGCTGGCCGCGCTGTTTGAAGGCATCTACCGGCCACGGGGACACACTGCAGAATACCCCCTGTGGTGTCATGTTCGCGCCGAGTCGCAGGCGACGGCCTGCTTGCTGGCCGAGGAGTGGAACGTGTAAGCGATAAATTCTGCGCACGTGGTGTTGGCTCCTGACACCGTGAATGAACATGCGTGGAAGAGAAAGGAGGAAAGCAGTGTTTTTCGGAATATCTGGGCTTTCCGTTTAGGCCCTGCCCGGTGGGCGGAGGCCAAGAAATACTTACGCTCTGGTTGGCCGCCGTGGTCCAGGGATGGACCAAGAGCGGCCACCGCCCATTTTCTTTGTTCTTGGCAGGAGATATTGAGCTGCACGAGTGCGGCAAGACAGTCTGGGCTGTAATCAGCATTGCTGATAGATCGGTGAGGCTCCGTACTATGTACGTAAGGCTAGCCTGGGCTGAAATCATGTGTTGATAGATCAGTGAGGCTAGCGGCCGTGCAACGTAAGACAGTCTGGGCTCTAACTTCTTCAATAAGTAGAAGAGTGAGACTGTGTGTTATTCCTGTTTAATCTTTTGTATATTTCTAGCTCAGTTGTATCCATTATTTTACGTTCACATAAACTACTAAATTCATCTAACCACCACTGCTGCCTACGTGTGAATGCATCATCGCTGCCGATCATCAACGAAGATCTCCGTGATCGACGACGACGAAGGACCATCGAAACTTTACTATATCTTTAAGGGGACCCATTACACCGATTATACCCGATACTGCTTATGCGACAGCAGTAATATTTTGAAATGCGTGTCTACTTAATGAAATAGGCAAATTTTCATGGGATCAATTCAGCGACTTCGCACATCTAAGATTTTGCTGGAATAAGCAGTGGTGTGTATCACGGCAAGTAGAAGTTACTTTCACCAGACTACGCTGCAGAATTCCGAAGTTGAATTATTACTTACACAAAACTGGACTCAGCGCGTCTCCGTTATGTCAGTTTTGCGGTGAAATAAAGACAATAGAGCCTTACTTTTTATTCTGTCACCGGTATTCTAATCAGAGAAAAAGATGCCTCGTCACTCCCCTTCAAAAGTTGGGATTACAAATCAATGTTCCGCAAATTTTATCATTTGGTGGCATTACATTAGGTTATAGCCACAGGGAGGTCCGCTCTGCAGTGTTTAATTACATACAGGAAACAAAAAGATTACCATGCTAGTTTATATTGGCTTAGTTTCATTACTAATTCCAACCGTTGTTAAATCCGTCAAACATCACACCTGATAATCTGACCGTGTGCTCTGAAGAATTTTCAAATATTCTTTTCTCTCTCTTTTAGTCGAAAGTTACAACGTTGATCTTTAGCCTAATAAGTATTTACCTCAAAGATCCTGCCGCCCGGTTCTTGGCCTATCCCCCTTTGTGGGTAAGCGCCACTAGTAAGAGGTCACCATCATCATCATTATTACGCGCAGCGCGTTCCGTCACGCGCTATGCTCGTTCATTAAGAAGAAGAAGCAATCGGTCGCGGTCGATTTGCCCAACTGTATCCGACTTGCAACCATGTCCAAGAAGCTCTCTCGACAAGGCCGTTCAAGCATCGCGAAGGAGGCTTCCAGGAACGAACGTCCACCTGCCGCCGCCAGTGACGTCGAGCCGACCGGCGCTAGTCACTCGTTCGACCGGGACTTGGAAAAGACTTCGCGGTCGGGCGACTCCCTCCGGGCAGCGGAGGAGGCCACAAAACCACCGCGACATCGCCGAAGGCAGTCGAGCACGGTTGCCGCCCCGGATAAGCCAAACGAAGCGAACGACCTGTCCTCGGCGTATCGAAGTCGCGGCGCCGTTCGGAGGCAGCAGCGCACGTCGGGAGTTATCCCTCCGTACTCGTCCAGCGATCGGGAACTCGTGACGGCACCGTTCGTCGCCGTCACCGCTACCGATGCCACTGCTGGCGTTCCCGAGCAGCCTGGTGAACCGAGACGGACAGGTGCAGGCCACGCGATCTGTAGTGGAACACCGAGCGAAGCGTCACACATGCCGAAGACGCTCAAGGAAGAACCGGCCCTGCTTACATCGGACCTGGACAAAGCCATGGACGCCCCAGAGATGCCCGGTGAGGGAAGGCGAACCGGAGGCACCGACGGAAAACCGCTCGACGAGGGCCCGGTGCGAGGTGGGTGGGCTGCACGCAGTAAAGGTCTCATTCTAATGAAAGGAAAGCTTACGGATGTGGAACCTAAAAAACAAAAGAAAGAAACTAGAATACGAGGAAAGGCGCTGAAATGCTCCTGGTTTTTTCCAGAAAAAAATAACGAGGGGGGACACAAAATTTGCTGTTGCGACCATTCAGTTTCTTTTTTTAATATTTTCATCTCCAAAGTTCTTTATGTATAAACTTTTTATAAAGTTTCCATAATATAAAAATATAAAATCATGCTTTGAAGTATTTTAATGGGCATTTTTTAAGTATTTTAATGGGAAGGCATAGCATAGCGTAGTCGTGTATAGTGTAGTATAACAAGGGGGAGGAAAAGGGAAGTGAGTGTCAGGAAGAAGGATGTGAGGGTGAGGACGACGGACAGAAGCATAGCCGTGTGTATGATAGTATGCGTTGAAAGCGTGTATGCTTGGGCATGTTTTGTGAATATCATAACAAGGACGTGAGAAAGGGGAGTGAGAGGAGGAGGAAGGAAGAGGAAAGGAGGGGAAGGCTAAATCGTAGCATAGTTTAATATAGCATAGTATAGCAAAGGGTGTGGAAAGGGAAAGTGATGAGGAGTGATGTGATGGTCAGGAATACCGAGAGGAGAAGGGGAGAGGGCGCCACTACATCACAAATATAGGTTTTCTTTCCCGCGATTTACGCCCAGAAGGCTGCGCGTTTGCAACACCAGCGTTCGCTTGCACGTGAACGCGAGCGTCGCTGAAGAGCAGGCGAATCACTGCTCCGCACTTCCTACGCCTTTCACATTGAGTGCAACAGCATACATTTTTGTTGTCGGTTTCGTCATGCTGCTTACGATGATATTATTGTCCAAACACCAACTCGCCCGACATTCAACTCCTTTAAGATATGGCGACAATATGACGCTTAGAATCTCTTAATGAACATACGCCTGAGCCATGGAGCTTAGCTATTCATCCCCCATCGTAAACGTCAGCCATGTCTTCAGTTTTTCGAGTGCACTGAAGATCTCACCGCTTCACTGGAAGAAACCAGCATCACCAAGATGATCCTGACAGCGCTCTCCACTTTATTGAAATGCTGGTCGGAGTAATCGACATATTTGCACAGCGTTACGTGAACGAGGACGTATGAAAGGACACAACACAGGCGCTGACTGAATTTTATTAGCGAAAACGCTAGAAATATATACAGCTGATAACACCAGCACACATCAGCACAAACGCACAAACCTATTGCATCAAAGCCAGATACACGATTTCCTTTTTGGTTAGGGCAACTGATCGCATGCTTACACAGAAGTCACCCAGCTGTTTGATTTGGTTAGCTTCTCTTGTATTGATTAGCTTCTATTGTGGTGTAAGCATGCCATCAGTTGCCCAAACCAAAAAGGAATTCGCGAACCTAGCTTTGATGAAATAGGTTTGCGCGTTTGTGCTGATGTGTGCTGGTGTTATCAGCTGTATATATTTCTAGCGTTTTCGCTAACAAAATTCAGTTGAAGTCAGCGCCTGTGTTGTGTCCTTTCATACGTCCTCGTCCACGTAGCACTGTGCAAATATGTCGATTACAAATCACCAACTATCCCATGCTGCCCTTCTCTCAAGCTGGTGGGAGGACGCAGATGCGCGTTTCGGTAGGACTGGTGTCCTAAGTGGAGACGCAAGTGTAAACTGTAACACGCGGAACATCGGTTTGCTTACGTCACCACTTTAGTACACCACATGACATTGCTGTCGCGTGATACTAGTACATTTGGGAACACGGAGTATCTACCTCTTGGCGCAAGTTTTGGATATCTGCATCGAAGGTTTTTTTGTGTACTCATTTAGAGCACTGACTGGAAGGGCAAGCCGTGAAGCATGAGGTTCTCTATCGGCATAAAAGCCAAAATAATCCAACCATTACGTGTGTGTAGGACGTGATGCACAGTATACACGATCCGCGTAGTTAAGGGCACTTCATTGACGATCCGTTACAGCGAGAGAGGATGTAGCGCCGAGTTTAGACAAAAAAATAGCATGTACACATACGCTTCAAAACACACAATGAAATACTACGCACACGTACAAACAAATACTCACTCTCTCACTCACTCGTCACTCGCACAAGCACGCAACCACGCACACACGTATCCTCCCCTACACGCACACACAAATTGGAGAATATGGCGCCCCAATAGCCATTCATGCATACCTGATTACTTAAGACTTTCAAAGGGCTCCAACCAAAAATGGGTTTATTTCCCGACGTTTCGGAATCAACTCGATTCCTTCTTCAGGGGGAGTGACAGCGGACGGGTCGAGGTGCAGCTCTTAACTTCTCTTTCGAACCAGCTGTGGAGAAGGAGGGAAGGCGCGTCTTCTTTGGTGGTGAGAGTGTCGAGGGGGTTGCGGTTGCCGCGGTTGGCGTGGTTGCGTGGGATTGATGGGCTGGGGGCGGCCGGGGACGGTTTTGCTCACTTGCGACTTCGTTTGAATTTGTTTTTCTTGCTCTAGCTAGTCCGTGAATGTATACTGACGGCAGGTTTCCTTTGCATCGGTTTAAGTTGCCTTCGGTGTTTTGAATGAACCATGACTCCAATAACAGCCGTTTTTGTTGGTTAGTTTCTGTTGTTAGGATTTCGGTTTTTTCAAAGTCGATCTTATGGTCGGCATCTTCCGAGTGTTCTGCAAGGGGGTTCCGTTGTCTTGAGAACGTCCTGACGTCGTTTTTGTGCTCTTTAATTCTTTCAGTCAAGTTTTTTGTTTCGCCAATGTATGCGGCCTGGCAGTCGGAACACTTGATTTTGTAGACGACGCCTTGCGCTCTTTCTCTTGGTGGAAGGTCCCTAGGTTTCGGTAGCAGAAGATTTATTGTGTTGGTTGGCTTGTGTGCGACCGTTATGCCTTCCTTCTTTAGGAGTCTGCTTATGGCTTCACTGGTGCCTTTCACGTAGGCGAGAGAGATTCGCTTCTGAGAAGGCGGCGACGCTGGGGGATCCGTTGGAAGTACTTTTCTTTTTTGTCGCCGGATTGCTTTCCGAATGAAATGGGGCGGGTAGCCGTTTTTTTGGAGTTCGTTGAACACGGTGTTTCTTTCTTTCCTTCTGTCTGATTCTAACGTGCAATGCGTTTCCGTTCTTCTCACCAAAGTGTTGACTACTGATGTTTTGTGGCTTGCAGGGTGATTTGAATTAAAGTGCAGGTAGCGGCCTGTATGCGTAGGTTTGCGGTAGACTGAGAAACTTAGGGAATCTCCCACTCGCTTGATTAGTAAATCAAGGAATGGAAGGGATCCGTCTTTTTCGCGCTCACAAGTGAATTGAATGTCCGGTTCTATGGAATTTAGATGGCTGAGTAGGTTGGTGAGCTGCGATGTCTTTATAATGCAGAAACAATCGTCCAGGTACCTGAAGAACACTTTGGGTTTCTGTGCAAAGGTGCTCAGGGCTCTCTCTTCGATGTTTTCCATGGTGATGTTGGCCACGGTCACGGAGATTGAGGCTCCCATTGGTGCTCCTCTTGTCTGCCTGTAGTATTCGCCTTTAAAGGAAAAATACGTATTTGATAGGCAGAGTTCCAGGAGTCGACAGATTTCGTCCACACTCAAACGGGTTCTCTCGTTCAGAGCACTGTCGCGTTCTAAGGCATCCCGGGTTACGGTGACTGCCAGTTGTATCGGTATGCTGGTGAACAGAGACACCACATCAAACGATACGAGGCAATCGTCGTTCTCTAGCCGTAGCTTTGATGTCAGTCCGACGAAGTCCTCCGCGTTGCGCACATGAGACGCGGTCTTTCCGGTTAGGGGTGAAATTATCCGGTGCAGGTACGTGGAGAGTGATCGCATTGGTGAGCGCGAGAAGTTGATTCCGAAACGTCGGGAAATAAACCCATTTTTTGGTTGGAGCCCTTTGAAAGTCTTAATTAATTAACCCAACCAGACAGGCAAATCTGTCAAAATGTTCAGCTTTATACCTGATTACATGTCACATTATAATCGTGAGCCGCTCCGTGCAGCTCCCGACAACCCCAGTGCCGTCGCCGTGACGAGGGACACTGCTCCGTCCACCTCGAAGGAACCAGGGAGTACCGCGAGGACGCCAGTGAGGCAGGCCGCCGCCGCCGCTGAGTCTCGGCGCTCCGCATTTACCCGTTCCACACTGCGGTTCACTTCGGGACGTCGCAGACAGGGCACCGGCAGAGGCATGCCTACGGGAGAGGTGAGATTGGGGACCGTGTTAAACCACACCTGCGCATTCTGCTGTTTGGGGTGCTGGTGGCCACGCCGTGTGTGCAGAGGTCGTTTATTGCATTGAAATCTTGTGGGATAATTGCGCAATTCATCCGTCAGAAACCGTGCCAGGAAGTGCTTTCAGCGGCAGTAAATGTTTCTATATTTAACGCCGGTCGTCGGTATCAGTCCCGTCCACGGCACCGCCTGCCCGCATGTCCGCCTTTGTGGCGAGGCAAGGCTTTGAAAAGTGGTGGTGGGGATATTGTTCAGGCCAAAAAGGGCTACAAGTGTCTGGAACTGCCATAGTTTCCTGTGCGCTAGGCCATTCTTAAAGCAGCAGCCTTAGATGTATCAGCCAACGCGAAGACTGATATTCAGTGGAGTCAGCAAAAAATATTGCAATGGCGTCATAATACGACGTCACAATGACGTCACGGGTGCGCCAATATATGACGTCATCGTGACGTCACCAAAACGTTACATGATGACGTCATCACATATCAAGCGTGGGCAGATCTCGGAGGCAGTGCTGCAAAACCACGTGACGTGCGAAAAGTTGCGATGCCTCCGATCATTGAGGCAGTGCAAAATCAAGTTATATGCAAAAAGCTTTCGGGGAAGAGGGAATGGATGACAGCGACGTGGCTTTAATTACTTCGTAATATCAACATTTTATTTACTTCAATTGCACCAAAATTAGCATGATGTAACATTAGTGTAGGATGAACAAAAGCTCATGACATGAATATTGTGCCATCCATGCGACGCGTATGATGACATACATGACATGGTATTGATGATATCGTGGCCGTTTGATTAATTGGATTTAATTGCTGAAATCGGCATTGAATCTTCCTTGGAAGTTGTTGAAACATAAGGCATTCTTCAAAAAAGGCTGCGTGCCGAATGCCGCACTCATGCATAGGCTCGACAGATGGGCTCGGGAGGGCGAACGTACCAACATTTCGGCGATTAGGCATTGACTCGAACGTTGCTAATACTTCGACCATTCATTTTCTCCCTACGCCGCGAGCAGCAGCCCCGACTCGAAGACCTGCTGCAAGTGTCTCCCAAGAAGGAGAAAGTGACCGTCACACACCCGCGGTTTCACCGAAGAGCATTCATTGGAGCAGCTGCACTCCTGGCGGTCCTTCTGGCACTGGTGCTGTTCGCTTTGTACCAGGGTCTCAACGCAAACGGCCGAGTGGCTTACTTGTGCGGCACGCCAGACTGTATAGAACATGTCCATGCGCTGGGCATCGACACCGGCCGCAATTCATCTCCTTGCCAAAGCTTCGGTTGTTTCGTGTGCTCCGGCTGGTCGAACGACTTTCGGCACGTCAATGGCTCGGTCACGGACCAAGCCATTCTGCAGTGGTTCGCGTCCGTCGTTAAGTTGAGCTTCGGTGACTTCGACCGGCACGCGGTGATCAACAGGCCTCTCAGCATGATGCGCCGGTGCATGTCGAGCACCACCGACGAAGAGAACGCCGTGAGAATGCTGACGGCTTTTGTAAGTGAACGAAGCTTCGCGTGGCCCACGCCTGGGGAGCCAGAGAAAATCGTTGACAACGGCAAAGCCCTGGCAGTCGTCCTGGAGCTCTCCGTCGTCTGGGCGCTACCGCTGTGGTTCCACGTCCACTTGCTCCCGGCAGCACCTTCGGCGCGTCTTCAGCGAGATAGAGCCGTCTTGCTAAGACCGTCCACACCGTCACTTCTTGGACGTTTCGCGCACGAGACGTTATCTAAGTACCAGGACGGCTATTCCTTGTACACGTACTTTTTAATGGACACGCTGTTCACGCTCAGACCTCCGTCTGAGTCCTTCAAGACCTTCTTGACGACGAGGAGTGGCGTCGTGCAGGGACAGATATTTCACGAGCTGGCCTCTGCGATCAATGATCGGCTCCCTCAGCCAATGCTTGTGCAGATCGGAAGCTTGCCGAAGCTCGTCAGAAATCTGAGCGCGAAGGACTGGGTCAGAGCGCTTCGATCCGTATACGGCACTCGCGCGCAGGACATCACCGAGAACGACCTTGTCTTGGCTACGAACAACGAGCTCATCAAAGCCGTAGACTCCGCATTCGCCTCGCACACCGCGCAAGAGATCTTCTTCCACACTGTATGGTGGTTTGTGCAAGCCTTGGGCACCACCGTCAGCACTGTACTGCGGTCCTCCGTGAACAACATTCCGGAAGGTGCGTACTTTCAGCGTCTCATATGCTTCTACCACGTGGACACTGTCTTCAACGCCCTTCTGGCATCCATCAACAAGGCGATGTTATCGACGGAATCACGACTCGCCATCACCACTCGACTAGAACACATCCGATCTGTCGTGGTCGAGAAACTGCGCGCGTATTCCAAGCTCAACGCCGAGACGAGACGAGCACTCTCCGCTATTGTGGAAAGTATGTCCACTGTCATCTGGCCCGAGGACGACTTTGGAAGACCGGGCGGATTCGAGGAGTACTTTGGCAAGCCGTACAATGGGAGCGACGACGGCTTTTACGCCGAATGGGAATGGAGCCGCTTGCAGATATACAACAGGGATAAGCAAGCAGCAGTGGCCATCGGGGACTACGTCGCTGCTTCGGAAGTATTCGCGTTTGCTGGGAGTGCTGTGACCCACTACAATCCCGTGCTGAACGTGATTTCCATCTCCGTTGCTGCCCTTAGACCTCCGTTTTACTATGGCGAGGCGACGAGCGCGATGTTCTACGGCGGGCTCGGCTTTATCTATGCGGAAGGAATCTTCAGGGCTGTCGACATGCTGGCGCACCTATTGAACGGAGACAACATGATGGCACCATCGGAGTCTGCTGCCACGTCGTCCTTCTGGAATGCCTCGTGGTGTTCCGATGTCCGGGATGCCGAGAGAACGTTTCCGTGGCTTCCCGCGTTGGATGCCGCCTACACGACCTATTTGCGGTTCAAAGACGAGGCCTCCGACCTGCGCCTCAAAGGTTTGAGCGAATACAGCCCAGCGCAAGTCTTTTTCGCCACCTTCTGCCACGGTAATTGTTGGACGGACACATCAAAGGCAAAGTTTTCGAGGACGTGCACTGACGCGACGAGAAATTTTGGTCCCTTCAAAGAGGCATTTTCCTGCGCCACCGATGCAACGGACAACTGCGCGTACGTGTGAAGCGTTCGTACGCGTACGTGTGCGCGTACGTGTGAAGGAGAGATTCGTAGTCTCTGTTCGTAAGAGGCGAGAACTTTGCTCACGACGAAATGATAGCTGATGGATGACTTTTCACTCTTGTCTAGCGTGAATTAGTGAGGCTTTGTTTAGTCGTATGCTGTTCACTGATGCTCTTCTTGATATGTTTGTACTGAGCTTGGAACTCCACAGGTTTGCTAAAATACCCAAGCTGAGGGTTTTATCTGGTGTTTCTCTTTTGTCCAGGAAACGGCGTATTGTGTTTCGTTATTTCTGAAGCCCGGGTGCTATCGTTTTGAAGTAGGCTGCCTCAATTTGCGCTCAATGCTCGATTGCCATTTGGGCGATGTTCAAGGACATCTGCTTCAGCCTTAACAGGAGAGACTCCAATTCGGTGTCTTCTTTCGAGGTGGCCTTCGGCGAAGCGAAATGCCCTTTGGTGAAGCGAGGCTGGAGGATATATTGATCTTGGCGTACCATTATTTGTTTCGATAAAGCTGGTATAGTAGAAGATGTGTTATATTTGTAGTAAAATTCCTCAGGAACAGCGAAAACTCCACTAGTGGCGCCACTGCTGGTGCACTTCTGCGGCAGGTCTGTTCTCGTGCTTGATACGCGCAGCTGATCTGGAGTGTTGAATACTTACTAATCGACAGTTCCTTCGCATTGACACTGCCGCAGGATATTGGATAAGTGAGCATTAGCAAGGGATTGCCGTTGCAGCAATCCGTTCATCGGTCATTGCTGAAATAAGCATGTGCATGCAATGGCTAGCCACTGCGTGCGATTGGACGACAAAGTTATCTATCGACAGCTGTGGGCCCGTGTCCACCAGGGTAAGGTGGCTATGTTACGCTGAATAATAACGCGCTAAAAGGTGATAGCACGGAACGAATAAGCGCCGATCTAACTGCACAATGTCTGTCGCGTGTGGCGGGCCTTTCCTATAAGCGAACCTTTCCTATAACGACGTGATGTCGGAACGCTTTCTTATACCAATATCCGCAGATTAATAGCTTATAACCGAATTTGCCGACCAGTACGGCGTAGGAGCCCTCGAGATGACTTTGAAGTTGCCTATCCATGTCGTTCAGTGTTAGTATGCTGACCTGACGTTTTCGAGGAGGATTTAATTGACATTGAGTGCTACCTGTCGTAACGTGAAAGAACGTGAGCTTGGGCATGTTGTTAATCCATCTTAACACCTATAGCGCACCGAAGGGACAGGGACACAAGAGAGACGACGTGGTCGCACCGCTAACTTCCAACAAATGTTTTATTTACGAAGCAGAGACGTGAAAATATAGGGAAAACCAAGCAACGCACGCAGGCACATCCGTACAAGATCATCAATTATCGACACATGTTGAACACAATTATGACACATGTTGAATACGTGTAGACAACGAAAGCATGATAGTACAAAAAATATATATTTACAAGATTAACAGGCCATGTGGACGCAACCATCCCCCTCAGGTCACCCTTCCTATCAGCTTTAAGAAATCAAATTCCTTTCTTGTCGGCTCTATTGACGGCGCGCTCACACACAAGCCCCCCAAACTCGCTATCTTCGCCGCCTCGATGATTTCCCGTGTTGTCTGCGCTGTGCTTCGCCCTATGACACTGCACTACGAATACATGGGGAGGCACCCACAGTTTCTGTAATGAATAGCGAGGTGGCCCGCAAGATTACATAAGATCAAACAGCGAAAGTTAACCATCTTACCATTCTCAGCCCTGGATTTCTTTATTTTGGCCGGAGACCTTTCTTGTGCGTGGTTTCCTATTAATAAGGACCTCGGAAGACCACAAACGATAAATTGATCCAGTGGTGCAAATATTTACCGATTAATAAACATCGCGTCAAATTATGTCATCAGGCCTCAGTGCTTGTGAAATGAGAAAAAGATGGTTGATACCTCCGTCATTGGAATCGGAATAACACGAAAGTAAAGCGTGCCCTTACAGAAGTAACTGAATGTTTACTGTACATTGATATCAGAAAGTTTCCACAATGTATATTGATGTGTGGCAGCTATAGCACCGTTTACCGTGTACTTAGCTTTAGGTGCACGTTAAAGAACCCCGGGTGGTCGAAATTTCCGGAGCCCTGCACTACGGCGTCCCTCGTAATCATATCGTGGTTTTGGGACGTTAACCCAAGATATTATTATTATTATAGCACCGTTTAACGTGGATGTAGCCACTTTGATGATTGGTGGTACATTCCCATCCCGACGACTAACTTCCATGATAAATGATTAAACAAACCCTTGTGGTAGCTGTAGTAGTTAACGGTGAAAATGTAATCAGAGAACGAGGTGTGATAGCCAGAAGAGCGTCGCATATTGAACGCAGAACTTGGTCGCCATCCTGCGGCATGTTAAAATGTGATTGAACACCACGGCCGCACTAGAGGGAAACGCAAAGCGCATCGTGCCGCCCCGGTAGCCCAGCCGTAGTTTTTCTCGGTGCGAGCGCGTAGGCGGGGAACGCGGTGTTACAGCCAGGTGAGGCAGGCGCGCGTCGCAGAGCTATTTTTGGTTTGATTAGCGTGACGCTATGAGCGAGGCCGACGCTCTTACGACGCTTGCGTTAAGGTCGCCACCTCTCGGTGTGTTAAGGCATTGACAAAATTGCACTTCTATTGTAAACGCGCCGAACGGGACGAACGTGTAACGCGTTGCGGGTACTAATCGCGGAAGCCACAGTAATGATGAATTACTCTACTTTGCCGCTCCCAGAGGGCAACACCACCCCGCCGACCGTAGGGAGCCTACATGAACAGGCTGTCATGTAGGCTCCCTAGCCGACCGGGATAGTAGTAGATATCAAAGGCGCGTTTGTAAAGGCTCTAGAGTCTGTGACCGTGGCGCAGTTTTGGGAGAGCCGAAGCTTGTACTACTTTTTAGCAACAAAGCTTTACTATGTGCTGCAGCTTATTCATTGTGCTAGGTCTTACGTGCAACGCTTCCATTGTATATTTGCAACTTTCATATGGTCTTCGACTTTTGAGCCCATGCGTCGTGACAACATTTTCAGACAAGTTAGTGACGGTGGTTTGGGTTTAATACATTTGTATCTATTGCAAACAGTTTCACGCTTCTTCTTTTTCCGTGACAGTTCCCATCCCATCATTCGTTCGTTCTTGCAAGTTAATTTTGTTAATTGTTTCCCTGACTTGGTTGTTTCCTCAAACTTCTCCGCACGCCCATGCCTGTCGGGATTTATGGAGGAAGTTTACTTTGCTGTTCGGTTTCTTAAAGCCCGATTTTCAACAGAATATTTGCAAACTGTATCACGCAAAACACTATATAAGGACTTAATATCTATGCTATTCCCTCCTCCGCTGTACCGATCATCATAATTTGATCTTCCAGGCCATGATGTGTTGAAACGAGTGCAAAAAATGTATATATCTCCCAATTCAAAAGCATTCTTCTATAAACTCCATTCTGAAACACTCCCCGTAAAAACATTGTTATAAACAAAAGGCATTTTTGTATCGTCGGTCAACTGCCGTCTCTGCGATGTACCTGAAACAATAGAGCATTGCTTCGTGAGCTGCAAAGATGCGATTCTTTTCTGGGATGTCCTTCAGCCAACTCTGCAGAAAGAATTTGAAATCAATTCGTACACTATTCGTTACTTGATGCCAACACCTCTTGATGAAGTGCCGTACGATATGTTCTTTGTTATTGGTATGCACAGTTTGTGGAAGACGCGAATGCAGGCCCGTAACGCAGAGCCGATCATCTCATCACGTATACATTTCACTCGAATGGTTAATAATTTAAAAGAAGTTTACGACGAACTTAGTTTCAGACCGGAATGGTACACAATCTTGGCGAGGTGCTTAGCCTCGCCACCTTTTCTGTGCAGCACCTGATGAAGAACTCTCCCTGGAATGAAGGACTATAAGCTAGTCTTCCTGTTTTTGTGGCAGTGCTTGTACTTTCATTGTCGCTAAGTGACTGTAGTAGTGTAACTCTGTGTTACAGGCTGTTGTGATACCGTGTACTAATTTCATACGCATTCTATTAAATACCACGATAAAAAAATGTGAACTGATTTCATACGCATTCTATTCAATACCATGATAAAAAAACCGTGGCGCAGTGGATAGCGTGCTCGGCATCTGTTGCTGAAGACCGAGCGGTCATGGGTTCGATGCCCGTTGACGGGACATTTTTCTTTGCCGTCTGATCGTGTAAATTTTTTCGACGTCATTTCCGTGACGGAAATACGTCACTGAAGTCTTCGTGGACCCTGGCTTAAAACACTTTCGTGTTAAAATTGCTTCGTTATTCCTGCTACTCACTAGAGTGCACAAAATGGGAACCAACGTCTTATTTGTGAGGTGTGATACTCCTTGGAATAGCTTCGGTACGTCGTCCGGAAAATGGCGCTTATGCGCCTCCCGCCTCGGCGTCACCCATGACTTAGGTCGAGCTTCCTCTTCTTTATGGTTCCCAGCTCCGCAAACATGCCACAACCTTAGTGTCAATCGCAATGGGGATCATTTAAGAATTGCTCCCCCAAGATTGAGTAGTTTTGGTTTCACTTTTGAAGTGCTAGGGCAAATGTTGTGTGAGGGCCGAAAGGGTTGAAAATTCGGCAGATCCCACGTACCGTGGGATCTGCCGTGTTATGCGAAGCATGCGCGGGGAAGTGACTGTGGCGTAATTTTTACATTGAGCAAAACGTGACAGAATGATGGTAGAGAAATGTGTAAATGGTATACACACACATATATGTTGGAGAGTCGCACATGTGTTATATAACCAGTCGTTTACTGTTGCGCAACGATGCAAACAGCAACATAGGCGTTACCAACACAAGACACGAGAAGCTGATATGCAGTGCTTATGTTCTTCAATATTGGATAGCACGGATTCGAACAGGACAAAGAAGGAGCACAGGTGCACAGGACAGGCGCTACTCGCAACTAAGCTTTCTTCAGAAAAATTTCTTTAGATATAAGCACAGCCGAGTGGCACGCGCAGGCACCCTGCACGTGTGTTACACTCAGTTGCAATTGTTACAGCTGCGTTTTAGTTGTTATGCTAATATTTGTCCCTTATGACAGACAACGCACGCACGTTTCACGAACTCTTGTGGAAGGGGTTTTTGACAGTTCTCGAAGAAGGTCATCATCACGGTGATCAGTGAGCACCAGCAGTTGGAGAGGACTTGTTATCGAATCCGTTCGTGATCGCGGCTACGAGGGGTCTAAGTGTAGAAGTGCAAGGTATAGTACAGCTGGTGGAAATCGTGGATGCCTCTTACGAAAACATTATCTATGATGCCTCCTGTCCTGGACCTGGCAACGAGGTAGTGGGATGCCCTGTTCACATCCAAGCCGTCTTTCATGCAGTGTCAGACACAGGCATTGTTGGGTTTTGATAAATCAATATTCAAGTCACCGGCAATGATGGGGGGCATTGTACCCTCGGCAGAGTTATTGTAGGAAGCACTGACCCCGATTTTTGCGCAATCCACGTGGTCCACATGGCGGATCACGTGAACGAGTGGATGGTAGTCGAGCATCTTCCAGGGCTGTATTATCTTCAGCTCCCTCAATTTCATTGCGTCCACCGCGGTGGTGTAGTGGTTACGATGCTCGATTGATGAGCCGAAAGTCGCGGATTCGATCCCGGCCGCGGCGGTTGGATTTCGTAAAAGATTCAGATTCCTTTATTTCAGCATTCATCATGAGAACAAATGCTAGGACAGGAGCAAAAAGCCGCTATTATAGCGGCTTGACAAAGGCCCCTGCCCCTACAGAATTTGACAGCAGAGAGTCAACTTTTTTCAGACATCAATTCAGGAGAAAAAAAAACTGCAGTGCATGGATATACAAATTATCTATTGAAAAACATTAGAGATATAACACTGACATGCATTTTACAAATATACAGCATTTGTTGTTTATAATATACACACCAAGATACACTTCTCATTTCTTGCGAACAGTGCACCACTTTTCAGAACAAAATCGCAAACATATGTAACGTGGTGAAACTATACAGATTTGTGGGCACATAAGAGTATGTAAAACGACTTTCACACACAACAAAACTGAAAGATGTGCCATATCTAAGGAACAAGTCAGGAAAAAATAAACCCAAATACCGCATACATTACTCACATATAGTAGCACGGCTAAGAAAATACTGCTTCAGCATTCGACGCGAAACAATATCTAGATTTATATGTTCCGCCTCAAGATTGTTAAGCAATACTGATATCCGGCACGGTAGTCTGTCCTTTGCATGACTGGTTCGTTAAAAAGGGACGGCCCAAGTTTCTCGCTCTCGAATGGAATATTTGAAGTGGTGTGGTTTGCGGAGATTACAAAGCTGAAAAATTCATTGTGGCCTCGTTTTACACTTTCTTTGTATTTCATTGCAAGGTTAAACTCATAATGGTAATCAAACGGGAGAACATGAAACTGAGAAAATAATGTACTTGTATGGCTGTCATAAGGAACACACGCGACATGGCGCAATGCTTTTTTTGTAGGAGAAATAACGTCTGAATGTTTTTCTGTGACGTTGTTCCCCATACTAAATTACAATAATTAGCATGAGAAATAAATATTGTATTATACAGCAATAGCCGTATCTTTGATGGCAGAACATCTCGAAGCCTACAGAGCGCGCCGCATGCCTTCGCCATACTTGTTGCAACGCGTTCGATGTATTTGTCCCATAATAAGTGTTGATCAAAGATCACTCCAAGTGTTTTCACGTCAGCCGAGACCTCGATTCGTTCTGATCGATAGAATATGTTTAGATTACGATTTACATGTTTTTGGATAGGTGCAAAAAGAACAGCTTTTGTTTTTTTGGAATTAATCTGTAAGGAATTTGCTTTACTCCACAAATGCAGCGTAGCAAGGACGGTGTTAGCCTCTTGTGATAAATGATCAGCACTACTTGACTGGAAGAAAGGAGTGGTGTCATCTGCGTATATTATATAGCGTGGTAAGTTACTAATGTTTGCTCAGTCATTTATATAGATGTTGAACAGTATAGGTCCCAATATGCTTCCTTGGGGAACACCGGCTTCCAAATTCAGGGGGTCTGATTATTCTCCTGAGATGCAAACGCATTGTTTCCTGTGCATTAGGTAGGACCTTAGAAGGTCCAGGGGTAATACACGGAATCCATAATGGTCAAGTTTATTTTAGTAAAGAAATATAGTTGATCCTGTCAAAGGCTTTGGAAAAATCAATAAATACGCCTAATGTTAATTTTTTTTCTTCAAAGCCATTCAGTATTAAGTCATTCTGTGTTAATAGAGCTAATTCAGTCGATTGGCCCTTACGAAACCCGAATTGATACGGAGATAATAGCTGAAACTTTTCACAAAACGACACAACCCTTTTACAAATAATCTTCTCCAAGCCTTTTGAAATGACGGAAAGCACTGACACTGGCCGATAATTTGAAATCTCATTTCGGTCGCCTGATTTAAACAGAGCAGTTACCTTTGCCTGTTCCATTTTTGCCGGGAAAACACCAGTAGACAAGCAAATATTGAATACGTGGGTGAAAGCATGCACTAGAAAGTCTATTGCGAATTTAATGGGCTTAATCTGGAGACCATCAATGTCCCGTGCCTTACTGTTCTTTAAAGATATGAAAGCAGAGTAAACCCGTCAGGTGTCGTAGGCTCAAAAAACGCTGTGTTTACACTGAGCTCTCCCATAAAATTATATATAAAGGTCGTGTGCTGTGCGATGTCAGTGCACGTTAAAGAACACTGGTTAAACACCGTTTAAACTTCGTTATCACTTCCTTCGCGTGTCAATGTGTATGTTCGCGGTTACTGCGTTGATTGAAACAATGTATCACCTGCGGCACATACTCGCATAACATGAACTCTGGTATTGGGGTATGTGGCACACGTGACTGAGAGAAAGGGTTGCATGACGTACGCGACAGGTACTTTGCGTTATTCATGTCATGACCAGTGAATCGTGTTGTTCATACATTGATCCCCTGCTATACCAATTTTGGTATATTACAACCTATGGAGACGACCAGGAGAGCGCCCAGACGTAGGCGGATAGATAGATAGATAGATAGATAGATAGATAGATAGATAGATAGATAGATAGATAGATAGATAGATAGATAGATAGATAGATAGATAGATAGATAGATAGATAGATAGATAGATAGATAGATAGATAGATAGATAGATAGATAGATAGATAGATAGATAGATAGATAGATAGATAGATAGATAGATAGATAGATAGATAGATAGATAGATAGATAGATAGATAGATAGATAGATAGCCCAAATTCAGGCTGTCTCTCTTTATCTGTTTCTCCCATTCTCCTTCTTTCTAACTCCTTCTTTCTATTTCATTTCTTTTCTTTCTTTTCCTGCTGTGTGTCTTTCTCTATCTCTGTTTCCGAATTGTGTTGCCCATAGCAACAGAATTCTACGGTTCCCATAAACGTTTATTCTCCTACAGTACCTGGATAGCCGAGTGGTTACAACGCTCGCATTCGAACCGTGGGTACCCGCGTTCGAACTTTGCCTCGCTAATTTTTTTTTTCGCTTGACTTGTTCCTTCGTTTCCTGCTGTCCACTTCTCGTCTCCTCTCCCCCTCCTTTCTTTCCACCAACGCGTTGCTAGGCAGCGCATGTGACGTCATCGCACGGTGAGGTTTTTTACAGCGAAAGCTGTTATGAGATCATTTCACCGGCCGTTTTGGCGCCGTAGTTGTCCGCCGCCGCCGCCGCCGGTGTCCGTAACCACTATCGCTCGAAATAAGAAAAAAAAACGAAATAAGGAAAAAAAACATTCCAGGATGGAACGAGTTTCGAACCTGGGCCCTCTGCGTGGGAGCCCAGTATTCGACCTCTAAGCCATGCCAGTTTTATTTTTTTGATCATGGTATTTAATAGAATGCGTATGAAAATAGTACACAGTATCACAACAGTAGAGTTACACTACTACAGTCACTTAGCGACAATGAACGTACAAGCACTTCCACAAAAACTAGAAGACTAACTTATAGTCCTTCATTCCAGGGAGAGTTCTTCGTCAGGTGTTGCACAGAAAAGGTGGCGAGGCTAAGCACCTCGCCAAGATTCTGAGCCAAGAATCTGAGCCAAGATGGCTCAGATTGTGACCGGACTGGTACACAATCTGAGCCATGCCGGTGCATGAAACTGCTTTGCTAAAAGGTCCTGTACAGGCTTCATATCAGGAAGGAACCACATTAACATATGCAATATAGCGTGGTAGAAGAGTAAAATAAACACCAAGCGTCGCAAAACGCGAATTCTGTAATCAGGCGTCACACAATGCGAATTGCGCAACGAGAAGGTTGTTGAATGCTTCCAACCCATTACAAAGGGCTCCGCCATAATTCTTTATCGTCATCAGGCACAGCATCAACAAAGTGCGCATAATGCCTTACATGCGTTTAGCAGGTACCACGGCTCTCCGTAGAATGACGAAAAATGGCATAATGCCTGCTTTCCTACTTCTCAAAAATTACAATGATTTATAGCATAGTGGGTGCCTCGCAAGTGCACTTGTATTAGTTGCCAAGGAAGCCCATAAGCGCATGATCCATTTCCTCGGGGTCTCAGTAAAGCTCTTCGCCCCCCCCCCCCCACCTCTCTCTCCCACGTCAACGTATGTTATACAGCGTGGCGGGAGGGGGACATCAGACGCGGGCGTCACCTAATGCAAATTACATAACTGGTGGGCCGTTTAAAGCTTCCAACCCATTACAAAGGGTTGAGCCATAATTCTTCATCGTCATCAGTCGTCGCGTCAACAAAGTGCACATAATGCTTACAGACGTGTAGCTGGTGCCTCGCTTCTCCGCAGAATGACGGATAATGGCTTAGTGGGTGCTTCCGAACTTCACAAAAATTGTGATTTATGGCGTACTGGGTACCTTGCTAGTGTACTTGTATTAGTAGCCCCAAGAGAGCTTACAGCGGGCTCTAGAAGCGCCGCTCTTCCAGCTTTCGCTGTGACTGTGCTGCGGTTTCAGCGCAGGCCTGGCGTTTTTTTTTTTTTTTTTTTAGTGGCCTGAATTGAAATTTAAAATTGGCTTAATGGATATCGGTTGGTATTGCCAACAAACGTGATCCCTGACAAAGGAAAATCTTAAATCAAGGAACTGTAGCTCAGCGATTGTTGGCAGCTCCAAAGTGAAATGCAGACCCATTCCGTATTCCTTGAAAACCTTCATAATATTAACAACCAGTACAGAGCAACGGTTAGTGTCGAGCAGAACCAAGAGGTCATCGACGCACCGGAAAACATGGGACGCTAACTCATTTAAATGCTTTTGCAGCTGCCTATCCCCAAACCTGAGAAAGATATCGCTAATTACAGTAGCTACAGATGACCCTGACATGATTGATCTGTATATACGTTCTTTCTTTCTCGAAAATAAATTTAGTTGTGAGTTCGGCGCTGTGTCCGTTTCTTCTTTCTGTCCGTGTTTAACCCGTTGCGCTGTCAATTTTATTACGATGATTTTCCTCCTCGCTCGCAGCTGACGCGCAGGAGGAGGCAGTCAGATGCGCACAAAGAGTTGAGAGGCTGGGGCTCGGCGGAAAGAGTGAAGCATTGAGAGGTGCGCCAAGAGTGGCGCGGATAAGGTTCGACGGTGTAAAAGATGGGCTGTCGGTATCTTTGTGTGTTCGCTTTTTAGGAATGACGACGGCTCTTCGCCGAGCTAATCCAGGGGCGCGATCTTGTACGCGTTCTTAAAACGAACGGAGGATGTGCGCTCCCTGAACGCAGATGTGCGCTCGAGAGAGGCCGAGGTTTGAACGAAGGCAGACACCCAGCTTGGCTGTTTCGACTGATGCAAAGTTTAAATGCGGAGCACTTTAGGGGCTTGTCCTCCATCCGTGTATATCGTGTGGCGTGTTCACGCTGACAGTAAAGCGCTCCATACAGGTCATAACCATGCTGGCAATGCTCAAAACCCGGTTAAAATGAAAGAACAAGGTATAAAATAATATAATTAACAGAAATAACGAAGAAGTAATAGCAACATTTTGTTAAAAATCTGAAGGGGCAAACAACCTGACGGAACTCACTGCAGAGGACGCGCATCTCAACTGCCGCAACAAGCACGAAATCAATAAAGCGCAGCAAAAAGTATCGCGCACGTCGCACGCCGAGTTTGCGAATCTCCTTAACAATATCCTACTCGTGCCGGGGAAACCCCACATGCTTATCTCAAAGATTGGCGCATCGACGTGTTGGTAAACGGAGCAGTGGGAACACAACGAACGGGAATCGCTGGGTGCCAGTGCTACTCACATCCTTAGGTTTCACATTGATTAAGCTGTCATACGTTTTTATTATTATTATTATTATTATTATTATTATTATTATTATTATTATTATTATTATTATTATTATTATTATTATTATTATTATTATTATGGCTCCCAGTCGGGATGCATGATTGCTATGCTCCTGCCCGTTTTTCGGTAAGCTGCATTTTTTCCGCTGTGAAAATTGCTCTAACCTTGTTCATGCGAAGTGTGTAACCTGGCCTGATGAAGAGCTGCAACTTCTGAAGTCTGGATCGCGCTAATTTTGCTGCAATTTATGTGATCTGAGCCGTGCTGCTGGTAAGCATAGCGAAGACAACTCGGCGGCGCGCAGCGATGAGCATTGCAGCTCTCAAACCGGTTCCCTCTCCACGTGGCGCTTTTACAATCCCGACCTAAGGTCCCTAGATAAAAAAGTTTTCAAGGTAGCGACACTCATTGCTCTTTGCGCCTTCCTCCTCACTCTCGCGCCTACCCCTCCTTTTCTCCATCATTTGCGTCTGTGATTGGCGAATTCGTTGCACGTGATGCTGTTAGTGGATGGTGGTGATATTTATTATAAAGCAAAAGGTTCAAAACGAGTGCGCATGTGCATATGGTTCCAGTCGGATTCTTGCCGCGACGAAAGACGAAATCGTATCCAAGACAAGCTGTAGAAGAGGAGCGTTCCAGTTGACGCCAAGTCGGCCGAACATGCTTCGCCGTGAATTTTTAATATGTCAAGTACTGTGCTGTCGGCTGCAGCAACAAAACAGAAGGCGGTTTTTCCCTCTACAACATACCTCGTGGTATCCGGAATAGGTCACGCCGTGAAGTGTGGCTACAAAACATTTGACGCGAGGACTTCCGTGCAACGCCGTAGACGCGGCTTTGCGAGGCGAGTTGATTTGTCGCCTTTTGTTGAAACGCTACAGAACGCGCGTCTAACGCGCGTCTAGTACGTGAAATTCGTTACAAATATTTGTGCGTATGCACGTACAGTTGAATACAGCTGAAGTGGCTGCACTTTCAGGGACATTTCATGCCAGACCGGTTCGAGTCACTTGCTCTTGAACGCGGCGTAAACAGGCTCAAACGCGACGCTCTTGCCGCTGGTGGTAGGGCGACGACATCGTTGCAATGTTCATCACTTCGGGACACCAAACTGGTAGAACCCCACTTGTCGTTAAGTTGCGTGCACCCGCATTGCGGTGCCGCGGTCTCTTCTGTAGTAACCCAGATAATAAAACATGCACCACGATTACCTGGCTTCATGATTGCGAAAATGGATGTATTTTTTCCATAAAAAACTGTCATCGCAATGCTGCTAGTCAAGCGTTCGTTCTAGTCTGGCCACGGCTTTTGTCTGTGTGCGCACAAGCGGCTATGATCACTCGTCACAACGTCAGTCAGGATCATGTGATCCTGACTTACCTGTGGTCAGTCAGGATCACAGGATCCAGCAAGAAGCACGTTAACTGTGCCACATCATATTCAAGAGCAAAACACATTCGGAGAACTGGACGAACCGGGACGAACTACGACGTACGATGCGAGACGCCATGGATAATGGTGTGAAATATAAAACTATAACAACGTTGCCAGTTGGGTAACACACATCACGCTTCTTCTTATGTTGTACGGCTTATATTCAACTAAGTAATCTTTTATCCTACGTCTCATTTACTTTTCATTTGCTATAAATATTTCTATCCGCCGTAATAACTGAACACAAACATTCCCTTTTTTATGCACGCTTTGACCCTTCTTGGGGGCGCTCCAGGCAAATAAGCGAGGAGGAAAAGGAAGGGTGTCGCTACCTTGAAAACTTGTTTTATCTAGGGACCTTATCCCGACCAACTCCAGCCGGCGACTGCAACGCCGCGGCGCGTCACGGCACGAAGTATTATGAGCAGCGCAGAGCTAGGGGCTTTTTTTGACGACCGCGCGTGGCCTAGGCACTAAAATGCGCGAATGTCCCTAGCCATTTTAGTCCCTAGTAGTGGCTGGAGCGGGGCGCGATTGTAAACGCCATGGTTGCGCTGTGTGTGCTGTGCGCCAGTTTGTATTTTTGTAATATTAGCGCCTCCTGTGAATGTTATGATACGTGAGTGTTGGCTGTTTCGTGCAAGTGGTAGTGTTGAATGCGCACTGACGACGGGTACTTGCTGCTGTGTGGTCGCTTTTAAGTGCGATCAGGACTGATTGCAGTATGGTTGCAATTTGAGTGGCGGTATTTGTTACGGATTACTTTGGACCGTGCAGCAGAGACAGGTGTCACACGAGAACTTTTGAATCGCTGGCGGCGTGAGGAGCGCTCGGTTACAGCAGTGTTGTGTGTGTACGCCGGTGTGCTTTGCAGTAGGAGTGGAAGCTTGCGCCGTTCATGAAATAGCAAAACGTGAGGATATGCTGCGCTCATGGTTGCATGTGCGCACCGTACTTCTTCAGCACATCTTGTTTGCATACTCTGACAGTACATCTTGTCGGGTGTGAAATCTCAGCTAAGGCTTCTTGCGTTGTCGTAGTTGACCACTGCAGTTTCTTTTTCTCAAAGGTTGCATTAGTAAAAGGACCGAGGCAGTTGCGCGGCCTTGACACTTCTATCTTCTTGCTCTGGAATATTGCAACTTTGACCAGCAACATTAATGCTTGCCTAAAAGCTCTAAATTATTGCGGCACAGTACTAGTACTTCGTTTACGGTGCTTCAAAGCAAATTATTTACAAATAGATAATTTTACTGAAATGTGCTGGTGTTCTCTTTTACCGTGTGCTGGAGCCTTCCGTAGTGGTTATAACTCATCTAAGTGCAATATTTACAATATTTAGCATCGATGTTCTACTTCGTTACACATACACCCAGACTAAACATATCTATCCATTTTTGTGTGTCTGGGCATTCTGTTGGTTTAACCACTGTGGAGCATGTTGGTTTAACCACTGTGGAGGTCTGAATGAGGAGGTGCCATTGCAGCATCTAGTGCAGGATGCAATACAAACACTGAGCAAGACTGTGGCAATCGTGTTATTTTAGTCTGCCTTTGTGTTGTGTCCTGTGCTAGATTCTGAAGCATTAATAGGTCATGCTCCCAAATGCAATGTTTGCGAACTGTTGCTGAAGACAGAATGACCCGCATTAGGATTGACCAGTCCAACATTTTTGCATTTCTTACTTGATAATGGGATACAATGCCAATGGTCACATTTGCACATTTTTTTCCAGGGTCTTTCAGGGCTACTGGATGAGAGATTAACTGCTTTTTAAGCACTCCTCTCGCAGACGCACAGGAAAGTGCATGTCAGGTGGCCATGTAATATAATACACAGGAAAAGCTTTTGGGAATGCCATAGTGCACCATATTTCATCTAATGTCACTTCCTATATCAAATATGTTTGTTTGCAACAGCCATTATTCAGACTGACTGCATTTTCTTTATCAAGTAGCCATATTCTGAGATGTGTACTTCAGTATGCCAGCTATACTGCATTGAATTTGCTTTCAGACTGTGAGAAAATCATTTCCTAGGTGGCTTAATTGTCATATTTCACTGGACTCCCCCTTTTTTCCTAACCATTAAATAAGCTAAGCCACGAAAGTTTTGTATTGTGGCACTGCCTGGTGCTGTATGCGGTTGTATTGTTGATGCACTTTTATATCGCAACTGCATGACTTATGCTCAAGTGACAGGGTAAATTTGTATGTAGTGGGTGAGGTGCCAAATTTCAATGAATGCTACGTTCTGGTGCGGTAATAATTCGCTCTGTGAGACTTGATAACTTTCCACAAGGCATGTGGCAAAATGGTCTGCAATGCACTTACTTTGCGGGCAACTGAACTTGTCCATTTATTGATATACTAGTTGTAGGAACACTGACTCTATGCATAGACATGTAACCATTGAAACACACAATGGTGTCCAAGTGTGCGCAAACATTCACTTCTCAATGCTAGTACTGAACACAGGCTTGAATAAATGGCACACAGTGCAGCAGCTCCTGGAAGTACATACAGGTATACACAGAAAGCATATTTATTTACCAAAGTAATTCATGAAGCAAAAGTGCATATAGGACTGCTATTATGTTTGTATAACTTTATCTGCCTCCAAGAGATCCCTGTGACAATGGACAACATTCTGTTAGAATCACTATACTAACATATGGTTTAAAATTTCAGGCACACTGCATTTAGATAAAAAAAACAAACAAATCTTATTTATCTATCGCTCATTCAACACAATTGTTTCTTTACAACACCTGTCATACAAAATGGTGCTACATGGAAACTGTACATGCAATTACGTATTTGGTGCCAACTGCATAGCAACTCTCTGATGAGTTGGTGCTCTGTACTAGTGCAGCAACTACAAACTTCACCTACCCCTGTACAGTAGGTGAAGTTTCATCTTCATTGAAGCCATAGCGCTGATGGGACAGGGACCACAGAAAGAGGACAGAACGTGCGCTACTCACAACTGAATCTTTATTTCGGAAACATGTTGTACTTATACAGCATTGGAAAGACAGCAATCGTCACCACAAAACCGTATCACAAGCGCAAGCCTGCATCATCCAGATACGCGATTTCCTTAGCACTGAGAGCAATCGAGGACGCACTGACACAATTGGTATCTTCTCTGCTCTCAATTGGTATTGCTCTCAGTGCTAAGGAAATCGCGTATCTGGATGATGCAGGCTTGCGCTTTTGATACGATTTTGTGGTGACGATTGCTGTCTTTCCAATGCTGTATAAGTACAACATGTTTCCGAAATAGATTCAGTTGTGAGTAGCGCACGGCCTGTCCTCTTTCTGTGGTCCCTGTCTTATCAGCGCTATGGCTTCAATGAACGTAACGAACCAACTAGCCCAAAAGTCTGTCCTCTTAGAAGTTTCATCTATTTTTAGCTCACAAGTACTTGGGTTGCATTTTACCCATGAACTTCGAGAACGTTCGGTTTTGCGGTTTTTAGACCTTAAGATATTCTGCGAAGGACATGCTTGCTGGGGCTACTACCCGAGGGCTAAGAAGAGATTGCTTCCCTTTGATTCAGCACATTTTAAGACAAATAAGAGAGCTACAGCTTTGATGTGCCTGGAATCTGCTCTAGAAAAATCATGCCCACATCAAACGGTGCCCAATTTTGAGAACCACATATGCAGTCTTTCGGCTGCAGGGTTCCCCAACTCAGTCTTGACTGCTCTTCCTGAAACCCTCTGCTAAAAATTGAAACGTGGAACAGGATGCGGAACTGCGAAGGATCACCGGAAGACCCTTAGGTCAGAGGTTGTACAATACGTTCATATAGTGTCCCACTTCTTAAGAAGATGGGAAGTAGGCACTGTGTCACAATTTGTTTGTCTACTCTCAATAAGGTGGGAAAGCTGTGGCCATACATTTGCAACACCAGTAAATGTGGATGATGGAAGAAATGGAAGAACCACAAAGCGCTGTTGGTCAAGTGTTCCACAGGAGTGGCGTATTGCATTCCCATGTCATGTGGGATGTTCTACGTTGGCGGAACTGGGCGCTTTGTTAATCACCATTTGGGGGAACACGCATAAAAATTGCACAAGGTAGATTACAAGTATGCACATTTAGTTGCTCATGTCAGCAAAATGTGTGGCCCGGTTTAAAGGGACCACGGTTTGCGATATGAGTGAAGGCAGCACTGCACGTATCAGTTTAGAAGCCTATCATATTAAGACATTTGATAAGTGCACTAGCACCATCTCTTGCCCTCTTTAATGGCGAGTTTCATCTTCTGGATGCGGCTGTTACAGCTTGGATCTCAAAGGAAAATAAAAATAATGTTTTTGTGTGTTAAACCTTGTCTTACATCCCTCTTTTTTTCCCATGCTTCACTCATTCTGCCATCAAAGGGGCCATGCGACACAAATTAAGCGTGTAGTTTTCATTGCTTCTTCTCGAACTATGGAATGCACTGATTTCGATCATTCTTTTTGCATTCACCTCAGTATTCAGCATTACACGTACTACAGCACTGCAGTTTGCAGATGAAAAGGCGTTCCAGGGCCCCTTTAATCCAGTTGTAGGTCAGCGCTAGTGTGTCTGTGTCGTCTCTAGTGCAGTGGTTCTCAGCCAGCCATGGATGATCTGGAAACCCCTTGCAGTGAGAGACAAAGGGTCAGAGTAATAAATTAACACAACATGCAGCTGAAACAGGTGGCTTTTATTTCTCCCTGGCAGAGCATGGTTAGAGTAATGTGCCACGGCGATTTGATGTGAACAGTTTGTTAACAAGCTGTGCTGTCTGCAGCCACCTTCAACCTCTTTTTTAACAATGTTGGTTCTTCAAATATTGAAAGCTAGAGAAAGTGTGCTCGCGCACATATGCCGAAGATAACTGCAACAGAAGCTTTGAAGCCATCTGATAGAGAAGTGGAATTATAGGTTAGCTTTGCCGCAGTGCAGAAGTTTTACACGGCGAAGCATACCACAAATGAAAAGGGAATAGTCAGCCTCCAAAAAGTTTTTTTTTTGATGAGTGTCGCGGACCCGTTGGGGTCCGTGGACATCCAGTTCAGAACCACTGCCCTAGTGGGTGTGTTCGCGCGGTTATTTGTCAACAATGAACCAACCTGCCCAAAAGGAACTATTGACGATGTCTCGTTCTGTCTTGGCGATTTGAACATTGCGCGCGTTCTTGCTGTTCAATGGGAAAGAGAAAACGATGAAAACATGAATCTACACGGTGATCAAGACACAGACCAGTTTGCTTTTAATGACGGGAGTTCAACAAAACAGCGCACAATGCATTCGCACTGGCTTTCCAGGCGAAATTAACCGACCAAGCACAAATGATTGGAAGCAGCGACGCAAAAACCCGTCTGCGGCTACAGCCTGTTGCCACACTACAGCCTGCTGAACGGCAAGGAAACGATTGCGGATCGTGTTTCCCGCAGAACACTCCAACATAATTTGCTTACATAATTGGCATGTATGTTCAGTAAGTACTCGTCCGTAAACAACTGGAAGCTGCCGATGCAGTCGCTTGCCGTTTGCAGTCGTTTACACGTTGTGAAAAGAAGCCTCAATACAGGGCATAACGACACCGGCTGGTTATCTCATAGCAATGAGAGTTCACAAAACAAGAAGCACACATCGCGTTCATACCGGCTTTGCCATCGAAATGACCGCATGCTCGTGTGCATGGCAGATGGACGCTTAACAAATGGCAAACACCTCCTCACACGCAACAACATCGAATGATGACGGGCCCGACAGCGACCAAGCTCTTTTCCGACGTTCGTATGTTCCACGGAGAAAGGAATGTTGATATGATGATATCCGAGGCTTTCTCTTCCACACAACATGGGACAACACCATGGACAACACTACAGTAGACAACACCCACCGCGCGGTTTTCGCCCTGACTTGTCTCGCCTTCAAACGGGCTTCAGATGGAAAAACAAAAACAGAAAAAAAAGCTGCCGTGACGTGTATAATGACGTCAACGCAAAAGTCACGTGACCAGGTGAGGCACTTTAGGGACTAAAACGGCTAGGGACGTTCGCGCATTTTGGTGCCTAGGCCGCGCGCAGTCGTCAGAAAAAGCACCTAGCTTCGCGCGCTCGTAATAGTTCACGCCGTGACCGCGCCGCGGCGCTGCAGTCGCCGGCTGGAGTATATATTGAAAGAAGTGGGCATAGGGGACGAGTGTATACAGCTTTTGAGGGAAATGTACCGAGAAAATACAGTTTGTATAGAATGGGAAGGAATAAGTAGCAAGGACAGCGTTGAAATTAGCAAGGGGCTGAGACAGGGATGTCCTTTGTCCCCGCTGTTATTCATGCTGTACATGGTGAGGATGGAAAAAGCGCTAGAAGGTAGCAACATTGGATTTAATTTGTCACACAAACAGTTCGGCACGATGGTTGAGCAGAAGCTTCCAGGTCTATTTTATGCTGATGATATTGTCTTATTTGCGGACAGTCAAGATGATATACAGCGACTGGCAGATATATGCGGAAGGGAATGTGAGGCTCTAGGACTAGGATTTAGTGCAACAAAATGTGGATTGATGGTATTCAATGATCACGAAGACCATGCGGTCTTCATACAGGGCCAAAAAATACCGAGGGTAAGCGAGTACAAGTACCTCGGAGTATGGGTAAATGAAGGGGATAGATATATGGAGGTACAAGAGAAAGCAGCGGTAGCAAAGGGAAAGAGGAATGCTGCAATTATGAAGCACAGAGCTTTATGGGGATACAATAGGTACGAGGTGCTTCGAGGGCTGTGGAAGGGGTGTGATGGTCCCGGGGCTTACATTTGGGAACTCAGTGGTTTGCATGAAGTCAGAGGTACAATCAGGAATGGATGTAAATCAAAGGATGGTGGGCCGCCTCGCGTTGGGCGCTCACGGGAAGACGACAATTGAGGCTGTAAAGGGTGATATGGGATGGACAGGCTTTGAAGTGAGGGAAGCTCAGAGCAAAATGAGATTCGAAGAGAGGCTGAGGAAAATGAAGAAGAGTAGATGGGCAGAGAAGGTTTTCAGGTATTTGTATAGAAAAAGCGTTGACACGCAGTGGAAGAAAGAGAACTAGGAGGCTCACCAGTAAATATACGGCTAGCAGTGCGGGCGGCGATATGGCAACAGGGAGCATTAAGCGGAAGGTCAGGGAGGCGGAGAGGACTTATTGGAGGACAGCGATGGAAAAGAAGCCGGCTCTGAGTAACTACCGAAAGGGAAAAAACGAAATAAGGAGGGAAAGGTTTTATGATAATTCAAGGGGAAGCGCTTTACTGTTTGAAGCAAGGTCGGGCTGCCTTAGAACGCGAAATTATAAAGCGAGATTCAGTAACGAAGACGAACACTGTACATGCTGCGGGGGAACTAAGGAACGATGGAACATGTACTGATTGAATGTGGCGATATTCACCCAGGTATACTTGTGGGCACGAGTCTACAGGAAGCCTTGGGCTTTAGGGACAACAATGGAAAGCTGAACACGTCCGCGATAGAAATAAGTAAGAGACGGTTAGAGTATTGGTGGCAGAAGAGTAGAGATAAAGTACAAAAATAAATAATGGGGGGGGGGGGAAATAAGGTCATTCTGCCTTAAAAGGCAGAGAGATAGACCGTACGTGAATTTATAAATTTTTTGGTATAATAAGATAGATTTAATCAATGTAGACAAGGTATTAGGCCAGCATGAAACAAGGAAGTTTTTTTTTCTTTTTTCTTCGAGCATGGTGGCAGACATGTCACCGCCCCGTTATAAAGTGGACGCTCATAGCATCCATCCATCCATCCGGAGTTGGTCGGGATTGTAAAAGCGCCTCCACGTGCACCCCTCCGGATGGCGATCTCGCCGGGCTGCGCCGCTTTCTCCTCGACGCGTTGGAGGGAATCTCGTTCCTCAGCGACGAGGTATCCCAACTACGCGAAGAAAACGAGCGCCTCCGTAAGGATCACTCCCGCGGTGTTGAACAACGAGCCCGTGTGGTCGCCTCCCTTCGTGCAGAGGTCCGCTTCCTGCGTGAGGAGCTGACGGGCCGCACGGCCGGAGTGGCAGTGAAGGCACCTGTGATCCCCCCCGCGCATGTAATCGTTGACGGATCAGTGACTTCCGAGCAACCTGCCTGCTCTGAACAACCTCTCTCCAAAACTCTTTCATCTTCGAATTCGCCGCCAGCTGACATAGCCACGTCCGAGCGTGGCAGTGTGATGCCTGCGACAGCCTCTTCTGCAGCGGTAACTGAGGATGATAGAAAGACAAAACCCGCCTCATTTGGAGCTATGACAACATCGAATATATCTGTAGCTCAACGGCCACAACGGCCACAACGGCCAAAGGCCATTTTTGTTACGAAGCTGAGCCCGGACACCACTGGTGCTGACATCAAAAAACATATTGCTTCATTGGATCTGTCTCCCATCTCCTGCCGGCGACTTCAAACCAATTTTCAGTCCTATTCTTCGTTCTACATCGAAGTCGACAAGGAAACACTACAACGCCTGAATGACCCTTCGATGTGGCCCCTCGGATGCCTCTTCAAGCCATTTCGTGGGGAGCTGCGCGATGACATGCTTCATCCCTCTGAGCTAGTGACTGGAATCGAAAGTGCCGTGTAACGTAGACATATTCTACCAAAATGCTCGTGGTCTACGTACCAATACACCGA